>NW_020170473.1:204609-214966 GCF_000524195.1 Echinococcus granulosus
GAGAAACCAGCCCACCCCGGATGGAAATTGATTATAATCTCTTTAATGAGAATGACTAAATCCAGAGTATTGGTGATTAAACATAAAAATACCAAATTTATTCATGATAATCAAATAACAACTAATAAAAGTGATATGCGAATATAGGTTCCAATCATACGCAAGTGTCACCGAAGTAAAAGAGCGGAATACGAGGTCGGAATGCCTCATATCGATAAACGAAATTGAGCTGACCGGAGAGTGGAATTGGATGACCTTTAAAAATTACCTTCTAAAATGAAAAACGGTATCATACAATGTATCCAGCAGGCGGTTAGTAGCACACCACATGAAAAGAGTCACACCTTTACAGAAAATCAAGATTTTTATCACAATGAAGTGGAGGTTTGCGGTAAGACGCGGGAGTTCCGTGATTGCCATTGCAGGAGGTACCATCGTCACCATCCACATCGTCACCTGGCGTTTCCGTTGCATCGACTTCCTCCAAATGGTACCCACTTGTATCATCCACGGAGACACCCATATCTTCCAGCATTTTTTGAAGCACAATTATCTGCTCCACCAAACAGTCATTCCTTGCAGACAACTGCGTCTGCTCGTTTCGGAGAATGCTATTTTCCTACGATAAACAATATCTGCTACTAAAAATCTCTAGTAGTATCTGGCATCGGTGCAAGTCGCCTAAACGCACAAACCACAAACGCACAGAACCACACTTTCGAGGTCATTTGCATTGGTAGCTAAAGCGCTGATGCGTACAAACCTTTGACATGCGATGCACTTGAGATAAGGTTCATAAGTTTCAAACGCGCCAGAAAGGGTATGTATGTGTGTGCCTCCCTATACTGCTAGGGGTAAACTACTGGATAGCAGCAGCCTACGAGATGAAGTGGGGCTTTAAAAAAGAAAAGGAAAAATTCAGTGGTAACCATCAAAATTGTAAGGAAGTCACTTCAACATACTGCATATGTTCCCGATACCGGGTAAAAAGCGAATAAATACAACAACGTAAACAATAATGTGGAAATAAAAATAAGACAGTTACGTTGTAGAATATAGGAACAAGCGAGAAAAGGCACATATGCATAAAAGATTAGTACATGTGATTCGGTAATTAGGAAACCGGATGATTCGCTAACCAAAGCAAAGGAAATCGATTTTATAAAAGAGGAATAGAAACGACCATCAAAGACTGATTCGTCGATAGCCCCAGTTACCGCATATATTTTTAGGTTCAGGAAGGTTTTAAGAAAAAGGGGCCAAATCTAGGTACCGCTTGTAACAATCCTCTAAATAAGAAGTAGGTGCAATCACACTTAAATCAGGACAGCAAATACAAGCTGACGGATGCGAGTCCAAATTTAAATTTACATGATCGCTTCGCTCTAAGCAATCAAACACAAGTAAATTTACTGTAATTATTGCAAACAGTTGATCAACATCGACATAAAAACGTCGTGTGCTTGGAATCTAAGTAGTATTCAGGATGAAGTCTGGCTTATACCGAAGAGTATAAGGGAATTTACGCAAGCCGTGGTGAATTTGGGGTCCAATTCTGGATATTTTTCGTGATCAAAGTTCGCCAAAAAAACGACTATTCCAAGCCTAAATACGGCGCCTTAGGACTCGTGATAGGCTTGAAAGCAATGATTTTGACTTGGGAAAGTAAAAAAGTTCATGCTCAACAATAACCAACCCTATAATAATGCGATGCGACTGAACATACAGAGACAAACAGCATGACCAAGACACAAATGAGGCACATACTAAAAAAAGGACATGCCTAGACAAGATAAGAAAAAAGGGCATGATGAAATTAAGATGATTGGTTAAATGGGGTCTATCACGTTTTATCATCACTGGTGAATAGCCTAGACCACATTTGAATCCCGATGTATTAATTCAATACATATAAAGAACACTTTATTTACCTCCCTGATACGACTATTTTGATTCCTTAAGTCCATATTCACGTCACGGAGGTCACTCAGTTGTTCAGAGAAGAGTTCTACTTGGTACCTTAAGGGCCGTTAAAAGAAGAAACCAAACCTTAACATTATATTCTTGTTCCGCAAAGCATCGTTCTCATCAGTTAGACTTTTGGTAAACTTTTCTTGGAATCCCGTTGATCTGCTCTCTAAGATATCGAAATACAAATCGTTTTCTTTCAAAAATGTATCCGTAGCGATGTTTGAATGGATTGATATTGTGTTAGGGCGACGTTTGTCGGACTTTCTTATTCGTCTCATAAACTTAAGTCGATTTGCAAAATTGGATGACTCATGACCAGGCTCAACTTTCGCACCCGCCTACAAACAAATGAGTAAAACCAAACAAGTTAGACTACCGCAACCCGAGGATTAATCTCAAACGAATTCATTCCTTTGACTACAAAAATGAAACAGAACAGCGGTGGTTAGTGAGCAAATAGGCGTCTGGCGCTGGGCGGGCTAACAGACCTCTTATAGAACTATACGATTTAATTCGTGGATGAGTTATGTTCATCATTGCACTGTATTAATGGTGCGCTAAAATATTAGATTTGACAATATAAAGGTAAAACCACTGTTCTAAATATCCAATGAGATAAAACGCAAAAATTAAATGAAACGGGTTGCCGGAACTTGCCATAAGGTTAATCCCTTCACGATACTCGAGAATCAGATTAACATTAGTAAAGAAGGTAACTTCCTTTGCATAAATAATTTAAAGCATTTATGAGCCATCTTAAACTTTATTTACATTGAAAGGTTACTAGAAAGTGGGGCGGATAGTACACATTTGACATGCAGTAGGGCATCAGAGGGGATCATGAGATCCAGGGGCTTGCCCAAATGGCAAAGGTGCAATGGCAAAGAAACAAAGTTTTTTTCCCCCCCCCCCCAACTGAAACCGAGAGTAAAGCAAGCTTTTAACATACTACACTGTAGCCCACGGACACACGGAAGGTGTTTGCGCTACCGGCATGGCCCGAAGGCCAGCTTACTTGAACTGGTGCATTAGCCAAGTCAAAAGTGCCTCCTTACCAAAATCGAGAGATAATCAACTACCGTATTACATAACCGCTCAAATGAGAGATATCCTCCTCTTTACATGCTTCCGTTTCAAGAGCATGAAACCAGAAGTAAAATAGAGAAACGCCGAATTTGTAGCATTCAGTACAATGTGTATATAATTTAATAGCAAATTACATCGTGTTAAGTCTTTAATTATTTCAAGAGGAACAATGCTATTGCCGAATTTTTGGAGTTGTTGCAGTCAAAGGTCCATGATATCAAGGAGTACCACAGTCTACATAGACCTGGGGACCAGTACGATTAAACACATGGCAAGACATTGCCAATTCCAATTCATGCCATGGAACAAAGAGACCGGTATGGAAAGACTGAGGCGTTTCAAAATGTACAAAGTTAAAAGTGGTTACTACTTTTAATACTCACAAGTACACCAGTCTATGCAACACTACGTCGGCTCGGAGGAGCTAGTCGCTATCACAATCGCGACAACGACCTGAGGCGCGATGACTCAACGACGCTTTTATACGGGTGAACGGCGTTGGGCGAAATAATGAAGCGCACCCCCACAACCTGCGGCCCCTGAGCGGACTGCTGTCCCCATCCGATATCTGTCACTAATATTATCTCCATGCTAATTGAAGTTCGCCATGGCTAGAGGGTCAGTTCCCACCTTTTGCAAAATCTTGCCAAAATGGGGGAATAGAGCCGCCCTCAAGTATCTGCTAATCTCGTCTTTTAACCAGGTAAAAACTAACAAGATAAGGTACCTCCCCAAGTGAATAGAGAAATAACCAATTTTGTCTATCCGGCTCGGTAAAATTATCCCCCATCCACTACAGGCTCCCGAGAATGGAATGGTTAGTGTTTGGGTGTCATGCAATGTGTTTATAGGCAAGTTATATGCGCATTACTCCAAGATTAGAGAATAGTAAGAGGAGGAAAGAAACTAGAGAACAACCACATTAAATCGAACATTACAATAAGGACAAAATCGGCCATTTATCTCCCTGCGCCACTGTGATGGACGATCTGAAATAAGAGTACCGGAATGAAGATTTCAGAAGATTATCAGCGTGATATTTACAAAATTGCTACCAAAACGCACACCTTAATCACGCCTTAGACCTTATATGAAAAGCACATTATACAGCAGATATTCAATGTCAATTAAAATAAACAATATCATCAAGCAAACAGACGCTAAAAAACTAACGAAATTGAGTGGAGTCCTTTAGCATAAGCGAACTGGAAAAACAAGTCTACTAGAACTATGGAAAAGGAGAGAGCATTCACAGACCTGGAAGAAGAACGCTGCAGCGTCGACATGAGGGACACTCGCTGAAGCACGATTCCACGCAGGGTATAAAGGTCGAGGCACACCGCACTGCAGCGAAATGAGAGATTTTTAAGTCGGCAGTACAATGAAGGTTTCTTAAAAATAGTGAGTGAAATACACTTTTCACTTACTAAATTCATGACCTCTTGAACAAGCGGCGACAAGAAGATCCACATTCGTATGTACAAATAAAATAAGTTAAAGAAATAAAGGGACCGATGTCAGGGATCGACCATTCAATATGCCCCAGTCAAGAGAACAACAAAGACCTAAGACTGGGGTCTATGACCTTTCTATCCAGGCACTGACCATTCAAACCTGATACCAATAATGAGTAAACACGCCATTCTCGTCACCTTTGGCCATTAACGGCAGTGACTCCTACGTCACCTTCGTAACTGGTGCCTGAGTTCCACCGTGAATTCACAGGGAACAAACGGTGCTTTCACTAGTTAAAATTATGCATTCAAACAGCTGGCACGCCCTGTGTGCCATGCAATTGCGGACTTTTGTAGAACAGGCAGTCAAAAAGGATATCAGTTCGGCAGACGGGACAAACTAGCAGCGCGGTGGTGCTGACATTGTCCAAGGTTTGTTCAAAGCGCTTGATGAGTAGTTTCTGCGCGACGCCCGTAACAGCCTCGGTGGCGCGATGCAGCATCGAGCACAGCGCCGCCATCCCGCAATCCTTTGCGGCGTCACCTTGTAGGAATCGTCGGCAAAGAGCAGCAATCCGCAGCACCAGGATGCAATCTGCAGAAGAGGATCCAATAAAGATGCAAAAAGTTGGAAACAGATCAAGAATGCAAAAAGAAGTATTTTGACTGAGGAAGTAGGACACCTTGGGATTGCCTTTGCACCTCAGTCTTTAAAAAGAGCCGGTAGCACAGATCGATTTGCCGGAGGGCCAAAATTTTATCCAAACGGTCTATCTGCGTCTGTAGCATTTCCTGAAAATGCCGTACAGAGTATTATGTATGATTTCCAGAAAGCAAAACTTCTGACGGCGGTAAAAAGCTTACTTTCATTTCTGATGACTTGTTAGATCCCTCCACGAGGATTGCTGCGACAGCTCTGTTAAGGATAATTAGAGGTATATTGTACAGCTTGTAGAGCTCATGGTGCGTTCAACATGAAAAATAACACGGTTTGAATCGCAAATAGTGGAGAAATACCAAATCGCCGCTACCTTCGAAATTGAATTTTGTGGAGTTCCAACTTTGAGAGATCTGTCTTAGTGTCGAAAAAGGCACCCCTACAAAAGGCCTGTAGTTTTTGTGACCAGGTCTCCAGGTCCATGTCTACATCGGAGCATTCCAAAGAGACGGACTTATTGTACTCCGTGGAGCGCAGAAGACGTGTCACCTGGTAAAGACAATCCACATTCCTTCTCATCGGTGCGGACAACCCATCAATCAAGTCGACGACCTCCGAATTCGACAAGAGTACCAAAAAAACCAGCTAAATAAAGAGGCGAATATTGTGATTAGATAAATGTGGAATGATGGTGACTCAGACAAATTGATGCTGAGCGGTATGTATGCATGAATAGATAAGGGCAATAAAACTCACATTTGAGGTGATGTTGCAAAATGCCGGAGCCAAAGTGCTACGAGAATAGAAAATGATTTCGAGTACAAAATCACTTGTGTTCAACTTCAAACTGATTTGATTGAAAGTAAACACTTATGAGGAATAGTAAGGCAAAAGGTACACACGAGAAAGAGCTTACGACTCTACAAATGAGGCATAGACTCCATTTTGGGTAAGATGCAACCCTCCAAAAAATCGGTGGAAGTTTTTACCGCCCAGTGTAGACGCCTTGTTAAGAATTGTTAGGTGGTAACTTTCTAAAATGGGTGAAAATGTGTACGACATGGTTGTATTCGGATGAGAAGACAAAGAGAGAAATTGTACTTAAAACACTGTACAACTTACTATTTAACTGGGTAGGTACGGAAGCCTTCGCTATAATACCGTCTTGGGACGAGAAATATACATGATTGTTGAAAAAGCAAACACCTAAAAAGTCAGTATAAATTAGTGGGATAATAGGAAGTGGCAAGTAATCCGAGAAGGTGTACTGCTATGACAGACGATCAGCGACGCAAAGAAGACCAGCTTCATTCAGTAGTCTAAAAAGATTTTACGACTATACCTCGAAAAAGTGTCCATAAGAATATAAAACTTAAGTTTAATTCGAATGTATAGATGCCTCCAAATATATGTTTCACTTATACGCCAATCAAGACGACAGCAGAAAACATTAAAGTAGAACGGCTGTCAGGGACCCACCAGAAATGGCCTTCAAAATGGCATCATCAGAAAGGCAGATGAGAAGTCGAACAGTGGTTTGATTTAGAACTTTGGCAAGAAGAACTCGAGTTCCATAGGCAATTGCCAGGATATCGTCACTGTAGGTGGCATCACTCACAGATATGAAGCCGCATGAACAAGGGCAGAGCTCAGAGTCGCTCAGCTAAACCAAAAGATGAAGAAAGTACTAGGTGAAGGCGATTACACTCTCTTCAGTGAAACTTTTGGAATTTGCTCCAAGATCACGCTGAAGAACCGGATTTCAACTATTACCAGTAAAATGTCACAAGATCAGTTGGGAATTTAAAAAATAACGAGAGTAAACAACAAGCTCCCAATCCAGGTTGTACTGCTGACGCATCATTGCAATAAAACCCAGACCTAATTACGCAAAATCAACTAGTACCGACTGATGCAAAAGCGTGATGCGTACAGAACCAACAGTTCCCTTGCTCTGCAGCCTGAAAAAGTGGTTATATGTCCATAGAATTCGAATGGGAAACATGGTGCTATCTTGACAGTGGAGTAGACTAAGTCAAACATACCCGCTTGATAGAAATGACACCCACCCGTTTGGCATAGGCTTGATAGGTCACGCAGACAATTCGGCTGTCTGTGAAGGCGACGACAAGTAAAACTAAAGTGTGCAAGGATTATGTATTAGCACTTATAAATTTATGGAGATACTTGAAAGTGAATCAAGTAGATCTCAACATTTGGAACGTTCTTAAAGATGCACTAAATTAAAGAAAAATGAACTAAATTAGCTGATTTGCACTAGATGGCACGCGGTTATCTTCTTATCAACCAAACTTAGCTATAAATAGATAACTCGCTTTGGCTTACATTTTTCCCCGCCAATATCAACAATTTTGATAAAATTAGGCTTTGCGCGTAGGTTTGGAGGCTCAAACTTGACAGCGTAGGTGCGGTCGACCGCAGAAAGACGAATGCTGCCTCTGAGCATAAAATCCATGAATAATTAGCAAAGTTTTGATCCAAAATTTTTGGGATGAAATGGTGACCCAAACTAATTTGGCCAAGCTGGTGAGTGAGCAAAGCTGTATAGTATGATTTGAAGAAATAAGGAATACACTGCCGCCTCGAATAAATGCGAATGAAATTGCAAATGATAGTGATATTAGAGAGTTAAACCGCGAGTTAATTAAAATCACGAAAGACTTCAGCAGTACTTACTCATCAACTATTGGAACGGCGACATCCCAAAAGGAGATGGTACCTGATTTGTGAAGGGCCGTCAAAAGACAATTATTGTGAGTGATCCTTTGTTCTGAACGGCGGAATCTCCGAGACCATGTGGAAATCGTGAATGAGGATTCAGCGATAGAAGAGAGGAATTCCTTGACCGACCGACATTTAAGTGGTACTACTGACAAGCCAGCCGAATGATTACTGTTAAGTTGTTCATTATCTGAAAGATTGAGGAAGTCCTGTAGTTCACCAGCAAGAATGCGGAGGCCTTGTGTCCTCCAAAAGGCGTTCCAGAGATTGGAGATGTTCGCCACACACGTCCACTTGTCTAAATCACGCAAGCAGACCAGAAGCTGACAAGTGCCTGTTACGCAACTGAACACGGTTCTGGAAATAAAACAAGTCCCCAAACATGTGAAGATACGAATGCAAATTTTAAGCCTCAAATTACCGCGACATTTGATCAACTCCGGAGGGAGACCAGTCAGCATTCTTGAAGGCATAACTCAGGAACTCTTTTGATTCTAAGACTTTTGTAGACATAATGATAGCAGAACGTTCGCAATAGGTCAGCGCATAGCGTGCGATCTCGTGAGAGCAACGAACATTGCTAGGATCGAAAGAGATGGGGAGGTTCAATTGATTGCTCTCGAGAAGAGTAAAAAATTTCATCCGACTTCCTATAAGATCTGTGGAATCCATCTGCATTTCATTAGCCAATTTAAGATTCGGAATCTGAAAAAAAAAAGAAATGCACTCTCGAGCATTCTTTAATATCAACAAAATGAGCTGCCCCGAAGCATGATGTTGGATGTGATTCCAAGTATTTCACAGGTTTGTCGATATCACACAACCCAACCTCCGCAGATGTTGTACATACCGCTGGCTCCGTACTCTAAGAATTTAATACTTTATTCCTTCGGAATGAAAACATATCTTAAGAACGAAACATAGTTCACTTTAAGGATCATCAGAACATACAAATACGCCGATGGAATCCTTGAAAACAATAAGAAATTCATTATCGTCCGAGACAACGAGTTTTCCAATGGGGATTTTTCGGGGAGGTAGTGCTAGCTTTATTTGCTCGCATATTCCAGGCATTTGACACTAAAAGCAAAACAGACATCACAATGAGTACCACAAAAAATACATTAGAGAAACTAGAGGGGGTTAATTAGGGAAAAATAAACAAACATTTACAAAAATATTCTTTAAGAACTACCAACGTATTTCTTCCTTGCTATAAAATCGGCAAAGTTCTATCCAACAACTTAATTCGGGATTAAGATACCAAAGAGCCGGGGTGAAAAGCAATGCCAGATCCACTGAGACGACAAAATTAGGGGTCTAAGAAGGACGAAAGAGGCAGCATGCTGAAAAAAAGCAAACGGAGGAATAAGGAAAAGTGCATTATTTAAGATGATTTGGGCCAAACATCAAGACAACACTACCCGAAAACAGAAAAAATCAATGACGGAACTAGTGATCCCGGCAGTTCACGAAATGCTGAACAAAACAACCAAGATATGATACACCAAAAACCAAATGCCACACGGAACCCAAAGAGCTATCAGACTGGTCAAAGCTTGAAACCCCATACACTAACAGAGGAACTTAGGCAAGATGTCTTAAAACACATGGAAAGGCGACCCTGGTGCTGAAAGTTCGCCCATGAAGCAGGTGCTGCTAACTAGGCTGGCTTTGAAAATGCAAAAATTGCCTTAGCATTCCGGAACATCCCTTGAGAAGTGGTAAAGTAGACCAGTGTAGAAGAATAGTTTATTACTATTATGCAAGAAACTCAGCATCCAGTAAATACGCTACAAACCACGAGGCCTGGATCGACTGTATAGCGCTCGCAGCCAAAGAAGTTAAAACAACCAGCGTCCTGAGCACAATATAAATCTTAGTTACACTTTCAAACAGTATAATGTCATTTCCTTACAAAAACTTGAATGTTCTTAAGAACTAAGCAGTTAAGAAAAGGCTGAAGCTCTAAAATAAGCTTCATTTGTCATCTTGCAAGCAATTCGCAGAATTTTGATTACATAAACCCCACTTAGTTTAAAAAAAGGGTTTTTGCTGCATTTTGAAAAGACAACAAAAACACTCAGAAGATGCATACGCACACTTAACACAGAAATACCGACTATATTGACACTTTGACGTGGATCTCCCTGTAGCATCCAAGATCCTCCTGTTTACGAAGCAAAAAATTCTAAAGTATGACTACGTATTTAGATGCTCCACAGCTTCATGGGCCTTTTGCAAGGCTGTGTTTGACTTTCTTACATTACTATGTAATATGTTGGTTACTGATTTGCTCTCGGTTGTCGGTAAAGAGCAGATCTCTGTTTCTTATTTATTGTACCTTCACCGGATGGGCTGGCCAGTAGCCCTACTGTAGCGCCCGAGACTCCCTTAAGACGAAAGAAGACACAATACTCGGGCAGAATATATATATTCAGCACGG
>NW_020170473.1:215066-225920 GCF_000524195.1 Echinococcus granulosus
CCAAAACCGGGAGTTAGACTCTAGTTATGTTACAGTTGAGCCTGCAGCTTCTGGCATGGTCCAGAGGCCAGGGCACCCGACGAAAATAAAAATCAAAACGCCAAGTGATATCTTACCTAACTTAAGAATTTTCGTAACCAAGCTATTTCACAAATCTTTAAAGTAATTTTTGAATATTTTTAGGTTTTTTTTAGGGTAGCAGACGGCAAAGGTCACCATTTTCGAATGCACCGTATGCTCAAATTGATAATATATTTCTTTTTCCGTTGTATGAGGTGTTTACACAAAAATGACCTTTTTTTAGTAGTTAGATATTTTTTCGATTACACTAACCAGGTTGTTTATGAATGTGGCTGAAAATGTTTTCAGACCTGCTTTTTTGTTGTTGCACGCCTAAGTCTTATTAGCCCTGTTTCTACATTTGGATCGCACCGGTTTGGACTTCCACATTTTGGTTGGGAGCTTTGTGATCAGGTTTGGCGGAGTACGTTGTCCTCCCCGTTGGAGTTTGATGTCTGTTGATAATAGGTCCTTAAGTCCTCGGTGGGATTTGCATCTTTACTTATAATGCAAATACTCGCGCCACTTTTTATTTGGTGAAACATGCTCACAACCATTCCTCTGCTTTTGGGCGTTTCTTTGCGATGTATTTCTTGGCAAAATTGCCTGTACTAACCGGTATGCATCTGTTCAACATTGATTGTAGTGTATTAGGAAATTTTCACAAGCTTGAATTTATTCAAAGGACGTTTCATCTCTGTTTATGAAGTCTGTGTAGGCGTATAGTGGTACTACATTTTAAAGCTCAAAAACTGGTTTCATTCTATCATGAGGACTTATTTTAGAAAGAGTATTTATCAAGGCTGTCTTTTTTGCAAAAAATAGTGATGGGGATTAGGAGTGAAACAGTTCACTGTTCTATTCCTTAAATATGGGTTTTGTGATTTCTGAGTGGTGTCACCCGAATTTTAATCCTTTGTTCCGGTGAGCATCATTGGCATGAGTTTTCATCTATGCATTTGATGCTTTTTTTGAAATGCGATGTACCATGTGAGCGTTATGCACTCATGACTCATCAGCGACGTGTAAGCTTGACAAGGTCAAGATTAGCGCCTTTGTGATCTTGTAGAATTTTGATGAGTGGAGTCAGCGTTTGTGTTTTGTGACCCCCCTTTCCTTTTAAGTATGTAACTAAACTTTCCCATTTTCGAAGGCGTCATTTACGAATCAAACGTTCCCCCTGTTAAATCTAATTCATTTCCACCTGGTGATATATGCTTGTTAACTTGGTAATTTTAACATTTTTAAGCATTTTCCTAATACTTTGTTTATCTACTTTCAAAGAAATGTAGCAATTTGCTTCTCGATTGTATGTGTTGATGGTGCATGGAATCATAGTTAAATCCTAACTTTTAAATTAATAAACGCGCATCCTTTTGCATTCCTTTTACAGTGGAAACCATAGAAGCAAAGAAGATTAACGAAGATGAGATGCTAGTGTCGTCTTCAAAAGCGAGCGAATATCTTGCTCAGCCGAAGTTACCGGTGCCTCGATTCGTCTTCCAATTAATGCTACTTGGAGGGTGATTTCTGCGTGTTTCTATGCTGGCTTGCCTCTTGTAGTAAAATCCACTCATATAATAGTCAAACCTTTTAGAGTAATCATTTTTCTTTCAACTCTAAACATGTTTGTTATGGAATGTCACCCACTAAAATTTTGCTACTCAAATTAATATTAGAATTATTTGAAGACTAGTGTCTCAAATTGCGTGTCTAAGCCTTTCAGCATTCATTTCTGCAATTCAGTATAAGTTTACGAAAGATTGCTCTGGTTATGACTTGAGAATGTAAGATTGATGCAAACACTTGCAAATTGAACGTATTTTGGTAAATGATTAGAGTTACTGTAAACTTGACTAAAAGAGAATCTGAGGAGTTGACTGCATTCGGGTCTCATTTTTCATTTTACTCTTTAAGAGTCCTGCTCTATTCATCGTACACCATCTTGGTCCATCTTTGTGAAATCGACGGTCGTGTTCCTTTCAGCAATGCAGCAGCTGTTCTTGTCATCGAAGTTTTAAAGGTCAGCTTCAGAAGTATTTGTGCGTCCTAAAATGATGAATATGCCACCTTCCATCGCAGACTTTCTTCGCTACTAATTGGTCTAATTAGTGTAGATTGGAAAAGCCGCTGTATCGCTTACAGTAGTATCAGTGACTGCGATTTTTTAGCCTACTGCTTCTCTTTACCTTGTTTTAAACTCTCTTATTACTATATGTTAAGTAGACTATCCACCATGCGAGTGACAGAAATCATGTCATTTATGGAAAGGACGTAAATCTCCCACAAGCGCTTTATGAGGTAGAAGTTGCCCTTCTGCTTTGGGTCCAATTAACTTTTCACATCTGCTTTTCTCCTCTATTAACCACAACCTTACAAACACATTTCTGGCAATAATGTTTGCTTGTGATTTTTTAGTTATTCCTCTCCATTGGAATGTTTTTGATGGAGGTGAGGCGTGAACAACAGCAATCGTTGACCTTGGCGACTCACTATCTGGCTTTCTTGAGAACACGCCTGCGCAAGGAATTTTCAGCGGATGATAATGTCAATACCAGCACCTCTGTCAACATTATAAGTCAATTCTGGATTGTTGCACCCTTCGCCGTTCCTGCTATCCTCTATACCGTGACCAACAACATTGCCTTTTTCATCCAAATGGAAATGGATCCAGCCACCTACCAAGTACATTTCTAGACTGCCTTCAATTAAATAATTGTTGCCGCTGGCGCGTCCCAGCTGAGGAGGTTGAAGATACACTAATGATTTGGAGATTATCACAATAGCATTTGCACCTTGACTACCATCTAGTCCGACACTCAAATTCCTTCTTTTAACGTATTTTCGGAGTTAGGTCATTTCTGATTTCGACTAAATTTGCTTATAGATGAAATCTCTTGGAAATCATTTTAGCTCTTTTCGCTCTTAAACAAGTTGTCCCATTGCACCCTTTATTTTCCCAATATAGGTTCTTGGAAATTTCAAGATCCTCAGTACGGCTGTTCTATTTCGACTCATAATACGAAGGTTTGTGCAGATTTTTTATCCATTTTGAATGATTAGTACATTTTTACTTATTAACATTATAAATACCGAAATCTAAGGGAAACCACTCTTATGGCAGATATCACCAAGGAAAACGTCAGCAGTGCTTTTTCTCCCAACATCGCAAGAGTGTCGTAATACATCTCAATTTTAGATTGACGCAAGGTGGCACTATCACCGCCTTCACTCAAATTTTTTTAGTAATAAATTGTGTCACGTTAATTTAAAATAATCCTTAGAATCATTAACTGATAGACGAGCAGTTTTATAAAAGCTTAGGCTACTGCGAATATTGCACAATGGATAAAGGGAGCTCAAAGAACTTGGCGTGTATGTTTATATTTGTTTTTAATAATTTAGGCCGATATCCTACCGACAGTGGTTCGCGTTATTTCTTCTGCTCGTGGCGGGCATCATCAACGGGTATGCAATCGGTGAACGCTAGAATATTACCATAGCACTAAAATGTAGGAAGCGTTTGTTTACCATCAGGTCTAAGGTCCGTAGTCGATTTATCACCTTCTGATCCGCCCGTGATAATACTATTTTGGAATACATGGGCACGTGGCGTGAGTCAACTGCGAAAATCTGTTGCAGTTTTTATGGGCTTCATGACCGGTTCAATGGGCATAGAGTGTGAGTGAGGTTAATGTCATGTTCCACTTGACAGCAGCCCATGTGGCGGAAAAAACAGGCGTTCGCCTATGCGTTGAGCACATTTAGCACGTCGTCATTACTCTCCTCCGTCTTTTCTTAAACAGAATGACAAATTATGATGAATCCACCACCAACTCCTCCAGCGTGCTCCATATCACTCTCAGGGGTATCATAATGATCAGCATTTACTGTACAGTCTCCGGTCTCGCCAGCGTCTACACCGAGTATGTGCTCAAGAAACGTGTCCGTGTGAGTCCATATTACGGATATTTGATATTTATAGCTAACGAGAATATATGCATACTCGCACTCCCTTGTCTTTTGTAGATGAGCTTAAATACTCAAAATGCGACTCTGTACATATTTGGCACTATAACCAATGGCCTTCTCTACGTGTTTCAGGAGGCTATCATCACGGGTGAGCTCGTTTAAAAAAATTATTGCATGTAAAAATGCTACGCTCTAGGATTCTGGAATCTTTTCATTACCCCTTAATGGGATTCGGTTGCATTTATAATTCTCGCTTATGCCCACTTTGTCATCCAGTTTTAGTATGTGAGGAAAAAAAGCTTTGGTGGTCGAATCAAATCGCTTTAGTGTTATGGAAGAAAAGGTGCCTGCGCTTAGTTAGCGGACTTACACACCACTCAATTACTACTGCTAAGATCGTCTTGAAATTTGAAATAGCCCAAAAAAACGGCAAAACTATTAGGTGGGTGCTGTGTAGCAGTCGTTTGAAGTTGCGTTGCAAAAACCCCCTTGATGGTGGTGTGTACTTAGCGAGGGCATAAATGAGTCGACGACCGAGTCTTCTGAGTCGGGTTGTGCTTGCAAGGCGTGTAAGCGGTTTCTTTGTGTGTCACTCCAAACTCAAGCTGTGACTGAGTGTTGCAGTCTGTTAATGAATTATCTTTTTTGAAGGAAGCTTTAATATGCTTCGAGGATTTTCGGTTTACACGTGGATCTTGGTTGGAACACAGGCAATCAGCGGGATTTTCATAGGCTTCGTAATGAAATACGCCAGTAGCATTCTTCGTCTTTTCGTAATATCGTCAGCCATGATCGTGACAACGGTGCTTTCAGTGCTCATTTTCGGCCTTGTACTCAAAATCAGCTTTCTCTTCTCTGCCGGACTTGTTGTCTGTGCATTGATACTCTACCACTATTGAGTCTTTCCTCTGATATTGTTGACTGATTTTATTATTACATACAAAGTGACTTTTTCTTAAACTAAACAGAATCATTATTCTGTGGGATTTGTGGTTGCGTGACTCAACCGTCGCTAAGATATTACGGATCAAATTAAGCACTCAAGTTGTGCATGTGCCACAGTGTCAATGAAATCCAGCGGTAATGTTAATGCAAGCATTTTACTCGATAGCGAAATGCTCATGTAAAGATTACGTAAGTCCTGCGCATTAAGAATTAGATTATTTAAAAAGTATACGCAGATTTCCTCACACAAATAGAACTCTAGAACAGAAAAGAAATGCCACCACAACAAAGCCTAGATGTGTACTATAATTGGATCTGTCGCGCCCCGGAACTTCACTTAAGACGAGAAAAAAGTGCTTACCTAGAATGTATACTGCCGATGTACTGCAGGGCTTGAGGGCTACTGGCGTGGTCCGAAGGCCAGGCCGACCGTCAAAGGTTCAGCGGAGGAGCCCTAAATGGCTCGTTACTAAAGTTGAGTCAAACAAGTAATCAAGGCATCATAGATCACATGCAATTTCGGTGGTTTCAATTGTGTCGGTAATGGTCTCCTTGGATGGCGACATCCGCTAGCAAGTGGCGCTGTGGACGTACGCGAAGCTAATCCTCTCTAAGATGCCTAAAATCTGCCAGTCTAGTGGGCTCCAGTGGGTCAGAGCAACAGAACTGCTACCCAGCTGTTGCCGAACAACTCCTGATCCATGTTTTGAGAGCCGTATTACTAAAATTTCCCGAGAAAAGGCTTGAGAGCTATCACAGCCATTAATACATTTGTCCAATCTTCCTCAGCAATGGTTGGGAGTTGGTTAATTTTCTGTTTCTGAACTTTTCTATCACAGGGGAATCATTCCAAATTGATACTTGGGGCCCATTTTTGATGTTAGGGTCGGATGAATTGACAACAATTAAGAACAATACCTTCCTAGGATCACCATGTTTGCTTAGGAAAATAGTTAAACCACTTCGTCTTGCGCGTTGTATTAAACAAGTTTCATGCTTATAGAGAAAAGGATGAAAAAATGAGATCAAATTTCCGAGTGTTTCTTCGGGTTTCGATCGTCGAATGGTTGACTCATTGTTCAGTTTTGCTAATGTCCATGCGGTTTTCCGGATTCAGTAATTGGCACCGCTTTCTATCAACCAGACCAAAAAGGAATGTATGGGCTGAAGTATCCATTGTTTTGACTAAAGTATTTAAAACCCGTTTAATATTAGATGGGCCGATCATCAAAAGACAGAAGGTGATTACTGAAATGAGGGAATGCTAAATTTTTATCGAGATAAGCAGGCAGGCATAACGCAGAAGTGATTGTGTCCTTGTGAATGCTAATCCTACCGGATAAAGCAACCCATTGCACAACTTGATGGAGGGATGAGGTAATCACCAGGTGGGTATAAAAATGGCGCACACACGACACATAAATTAGCTCAGACCAGCTGACGAGGCAAGCTCACCAATGTTCGTGCCTGCTTTCATCCTCCAGCTTCTTGAAGACGTGTCTGACCCCAAGTTCGGCGAGAACGACGATGGAGGAGAAGGGGAGAGCGCCACTGCCACTGAAGCTGCATAACCTATGGGAATGTAAAGACTTGGATGACGAGTGCCGACATCAAATGGCAAGAAGTAAAATCAAAGCAAGGTAGAGCCAAAACAGCCTATCTCCCATTTCTTTTTCTACTCGGGAATCTCAGGCAACTTGTGGGACTCATTTTTTTATGAGTACCTCACTGCATCAATGAAACCACGAACCAATTGTATCAAGTTTCGCTATTTTGTGTACAGTAAATGATTTTATATCCATCCTACTTACACTTTATTGTCACCGTTGTTAAGATTAGCGTAGACAGGTTTTGTACATGGATAAGTTAGCAAATTACCATGAAATTGGTAACAAAAGGATAGTAGAACACGAAACTACTACACTCTTAATAATTTGTTTGTAAGAACCAAAGCAGTCTTCGTCATTCAATTCACAAAACATAATATCATTAAGAGACTAATCTTTATATCTGGGCACAGATGTGGGATTTTTTGGCCATTATATGGTTAGGAAGAAATTTTTACATTGGGCTTTAGAATGTACTAGTTCTACAAGTCCAAGAATCCGTCAAAAACACTCAAAGCATAAAGCCGAGCTTGGTGAGTAAGCATGTGGTGTACATCAAGTGATGCGGTTTTGGTCATAAATTGCCCTAATCCTGATTACTCACCTAAGCAGTAGCATAGTGAAAATGCGTTATCCTCCTAAGATTTAGGGGGATGTATTTTTTTATGCCCAATTTTCAAATATCCGGAACAGTCAATAAGTCGCTCGGATTTACCGAAGTTCCATTCAGCCAATACCGAGGGATAAACCACCATCGTATTACACTAGGCGTTCATTGTATTCGAGCAGCTATGAAAAGCTGGTGAGACTCCCAAAAGATCAAGTTCATGTGACGTACTCATCTTTTTATAGCCACTGGCCTGGAAGACGATCCAAATTTAATGTACGTCAGTTAGCTGAGCTGTACCACATGCTCGTGGTTGCTTGTGGGAAAAAAAGATACACTGCATGTTCACTACTTGTTTATCCCTGGCAATACGGTAACAAGGTCTTGGATAAGCCTAAATAAATAGTAAAATTGCTAACGTAATCAAATGGCTTAGGCAGCTCAATGTAGGACGTTAAATAATTGTAAGGTTTTTGCTGTTGCAAAACTTGACTTGGGCCCAGAGCATGAAGGCTCCACTTGACGAACCTTCCTTCGCTTATTTACCTACGATGATTCTCCATGCACATGATAGCCTAAATCGTAGGAAAATTAAATGCCACAAGCTCATCTTACTAGTTTTTAGTGCAGCGGTACACCCAGTTGGAGGGTTTAGTGCCGTCTGCTAAATTTCACACTCAAAGAGGTGAATTCTTGCGCGTCATATAGTCGAGAATACGAAATCAACCTAAATTTAGCCTAGATGAAAAGTGAGCAATGTAGCCTAAAAATAAGTATTGCATTAAAACTAGAGGGTAAATGCGATCTAAGAGTGTTTAAAAACGATTAATGTATTTGGGGCAGACCGATGGGCAAAGTGTCAAAGGAAGAAATAATTACTTTGAAATATCAAAGATTGATCTCCCAAGGCAAACATTTTTTGCTTATTGCGAGATTAAAGCTGTTAAGCAATGCAACGAGTGTGCTAGCCAATGGCGCTACTCTTTTACAGAGTTTCGTAACTGCTTCAGATTATTCACTGCTGGTGTCGCTTTTACTGCCAACAGCTTACCTGCAGACCATGGGACTGAGGTGGTTGTCGTAATAAGATGTAATTTCTGGACCTTTTGCCGGAGGTTATAAACCTTTTCTGTAGCGCTACAGATTCATGCTCAGTTGTAATCCTCATGATAGTTGTCTTTTAGGATGGAACTCATTCCCCGTTGCCTCCAATGTTCCCCCTTGAGACTTCCCTGAAGACAAAGGATGGCCGAATATTCGGACAAACTATGTATTTTCGACGAACAAGAGGGCTATGGCCCCCAGGCCAGTCCACTCAGCGAAGATACAATGAGGAGCTTGTAAATGACTTGATGCTAAAGCCGAGAGTTAAACAAATTACTAGTTCATTGCTGTATCAATCCAATGTACTGAAAAAAGGCATACATAACTAAAGTACAGAAGAATTGGATGCCTACTAGTATGGCCCGAAGACAATGCCACAGGATGAGAGTAAAACCTGTGCTAACTTAAAAGCTCACACTGTTAAACAAATATTAAATCATTAAAAATGCACCATCCAAATGTCTCTGTCGTTCTACCCTCTGAACCTTGAACTCGTGAGATAGGGCCAACTACTAGCATTGGTGGAGGCTTTGATTTATAACTTTCAACTTTTGAAATATTTACTAACTACTAAAAATGAGGAGTATGGAAGCATATTTATCTGAATGAGGTCGAATTTATTTGGCGTCTGTCTTCCTAAGACACCTTTCTTTGGAGATATGACTAGGTTGCGTAAGACGTTGACTGTTTTTCTGACCCTGGGTTTCGGTAACGGGCCTCTTAGGGGCTCCGCCGATGTGTTTTGCCGATTGACCTGGACTCCAAACTATGGCAGTAGCACCCAATCCCTTTGTATGCCGACAAAACATGTTGTGCCCAATTAATATGTCTTCTTTTGCCTTCACGTAAGGCTTAGAGCGTCACAGCAGTTCACTTTCCGAATGTTAAAAGTTAGAATCGTGTGCAATAACTTCGAATCTTGAATTATACATTAAAACCAACACTTTGAAAGATAGTGAATTAAAAATGCTGAGGGCCGAGCTCAAAAGAGGAAAGGAGCAGTTCGGTACTTTTGGTATACTTAACTATGCGAACGTTTCATTCCCAGAAGTTTCGATTTCCTGATTGTCATTCTGCCCATGAAAACAGCCTCCGGGATGATATTGGTGTATTTCCACTTCAAGATAGTCTCTTAATTTTACCAATATATGCAATTAATTATAGGTTGGTTTATGAAGGCCGGCGATTCAGTGATTTGCTTAACAAGTTGCAGTACCACCTTTTTCTACGCTAGTGAATAGTCACCCTATACCAGCTCAGAATTTCACAAATTCCACCCAAACTCAAGCACCGCAGTGCTTGTAATTCTGGAAGAGTAAATCCCATTTACGCTACAAAATTGGTGACTGTAAAATGCTGGTTGTTTAATCTCGGTTTTGCTGAAGAGCCACCTTCGACTTGGCCATTGTAACATGTCAAGTAGTCTGGCCTTCGAGCCATGCCAGTAGCCCCCAATACCTTCTGTATGTCAGATATACATATGTGCATTCTGCCCGAGTATCATGTCTTCTTGCATCTTCAGAGAAGCCCCGGGACACTACATTGGTGGCAGAGGAAAGCTAACCCAATCCTAAAGGACATCTATCCCGATCTCCACTGCTGGGTGGTAAACCTTAGTGGGGCGGAAGTAGTACATATGCTACGGATGGGGAAATCGGTGACAACCCCAAACAGAAGAGCTAAGACTGATGTCAGCCTTTGGCACCTACCCCAGTCCCGTGTTCTGCAGGAAAGCTATCACTGGCCGTGAACCATCTAAAATAGTTTCATTGCAGAGTTGCCCTACCGTACCAACATAAAGTTGTCGATAAAGTGAACTCGCGATACCCCTTCCACGTCTCTACTAGATGGATAGAGCCCGGATAGATATGACGGGGCGGCCCCGCCGTGAGAACAGCGTGGCAAGGAGGAACAGATGCGAGACCCTTTCCCCACCGTCCCCCATGGACCTGTGTTAAATCTCGCCCTTCCTTGCGCAAATTTGCTTTCACGTCCGTGTTCCTACATCTGTCTGTGGACACGCATGATGGCCAGCACAATTCCCTGTCCCCGAATCCATTTCCCAAGCCGGATACAACTCCAGATGCAGTTGAATTGCCAAGAGGGATCAGTGACGCTGAGGTCAAGTATCTCCTCAGTTGCATAGAAATTTGGTCACTGGCACGGCTGGCTCGTGGGTGTTTCCTTACAGTACCGACTGCGTTGTGATGGCTGACGCGGGAGGTTGACCATGGGGAGCGCTGGGAACGAAGCCCAAAAGAGGAGAGGGGCTATATGATACGACGGTTGTCTAACTCTTCGTATTGGTGAGGGGCCACTAATGACTTTGCCACTGTACCACGCCGGGTGGGCTGGCCTTCGGGCCGTGTCAGTAGCCCAGATACCTGTTGTTTGTCGAATGTGTATATATTCTGCCCGAGTATTATGTCTTCTTTCGTCTTCAGGGAAGTTACCGTGACGCTGCACATCTGCATGGTAAATGAATATACGCTTTTCGAATATTATCTTCTTTTGTTTTTAAGGAAGTCTCGGGATGCTACTTTTGTATTCGCCGTTCAA
>NW_020170473.1:226020-284252 GCF_000524195.1 Echinococcus granulosus
TCAAACAACGTGTAATGAAATCGGGTTAAATATTTTGAAATCCTTGAAATCCTTTCTCTAATGCGGTCTCTAAGCTAGTATTACAGAAGAACATCTCTTCTGCTCTCTTGTCAAAAGTGGAGAAAATGTGCACAGTACTATTAAAAGGTAAAAATATATTGAAATTTTAAAGGATTAACTAGTTTTCTAATGTTTGCAAGTACTAGGTTTTAATAATTTGTCATAGCTTTACACATTGCCTTTTGTTGCGCTGTTTGCAAACACGTGTAATATAGTTGGTTATAAAATTTTAACTAAAATCTCTTTAATTTTTTTCGCTTTGTTGCTATCTGCAGAAATCTTATTCCTGTTTGAGCACATAATGTGTTTAATTGCTCTATTTCAAAGGATGAAGCAGAATAATTATCGTCGGTTTTCGAACACTGGTTGTGGCATACCTCATCCGTGGTCGTTGTATGTCCCAGGTTTGTTCGTAAAGCATCTCTTTTCAGACTTGAAATCTTATGTGTATTTTGTTATCTTTTTATTATAACGACTCATTTCATTTTTACTTATTTTTTGGTGTCGGTACACTTGTGAGGCTGTTTTTTCAAATTCGCATTCAGGCCTATTTGTTTGATCTTCTTGATTGTAGAGATTGTTCATTTATTGATATCTTGGTTTTTGCTGCGTATTACGGCGTTAGCTGCAAGAACGTGTTTTACTACCCCTGGCAACCTTTTTAGCACCATTTGTTGTGCACATTTGGGTTATACATGCAGTGTATTTCCTCTAATTCTTAGTACAGTCTTATGGCTTGCAACACCGCTTGTCGGTCGGATGTGCCAGATGCCTTGAAGTACTCGGGGAGACAGGTCCCACGTGCTAAACCTCTTTCATCTGAATCATCACTATCATCTTCAGGTGTTTCGTTTGAAGATACAGTTTCAGATATCTCCCATTTTACAAATAATTTAAAGAGATTTACAGGTATTGTTGTGTTTCATTGTCTTGCAAGCGTAGTGTTCTCATGTTTATTTGCCTTCTGCTTCTTTAAAATGTATTGTCATGTGTGGTTTCTAGTGCTCCCCAAATCTAGTATTCTGAATATTGTTTTGCGGTGGTGGTGAGATAATAGGTATTTTGTGTAGTTTCGTTGATATAATTCGCCCCAGCCACATTAAACCGCTAATCGTATGCGCCCACACCTCTGGTTCACATCTATTGTCAATGCATGCAGTAGTACAAAATACATAAGCATCATCTTTCACTCCTCAGGCTGATCTTCTTTTCTTTTTTTTTGGATAAAAAACTATTGAGCTATTTAGTATCCTAGTAAAATATGTGAGAATATGTATTTTGAATAATTGATTTTATTCATTTTTAAGGGGAGGCATGCAGCGAGTTGTCGTATACCCATTCGTCTTCAAGCGGTTTCATCACCACACGAGACGATGGCATCACGTCGTCGCTCCACTCGACATCAACAGACCCACAAATGTTCGTCTGGAAACATGAGCCCATTGCATCCGTGTTCAGGTTTGTTTGTTTGTATACTTAGTTAAGAAACCATAAAATTCACTAACCCATTTCCCTACTGGTGTTGTCATTCAGTCCTAATTAATTTCAGAGAGGCCTCAAAAACCGAGCTTCCTCGACCAATGTATTCACAAGTCGCTCTTCGAAAATCTTTTTTACCATACACAGAGTCTTCACAGTATGATGATGATGACGAAGAAGAAAATGCTATGTCTAAGAGTCATACCCATTTTTCAACGGTGCACTTTAAACCAATTGTGTCGTGCCAATCGAAAGTTGTCGCATCTATCTCCGATCGTCCGTTTGCCGGTAGCGGTGTCATCCCGAGGCTAGAGAGCCCACCTCCGCTGGAACCGAGGTTGGACGAACAGTTGACGCTGTCTGTATCCAATTTCCTCCTCAACCTGGAAACATCATCACCACAGCAGGTCAGCTCTAAGGGTTTCACAGATACGTCTGTGGAGAAACAAAATCATCACGAGTACACGGGATGCTTTCGGGCTTTTCTTCGATTCTTTATGAAAGACAAGGATTCAGTGTCTTGTCAAGCCGCGGAGGGTAAAGTTCATATTGTTGATTTTTCTGAGAGCTTGCACTTTAGCAGATAAATGACGACAATTTATCACCAAACAGACTTTCTTCCTCTTCTCTTTGGCACCGCATTACTTCCCGACCCTTTTTTCCCGTCAATTTAAAAACCTACACTAGTGATAGAGTTCGGGTAAATTTTGGAAGCTCATCTCATTTACTTGTCTGCTTTCTGCCTATTAGCCGTCTGTCTATTTACCATTCTATTGATTTGATTTCTTAATTGTATTCTAGCCAACATTGTCATGCGTCAATAATAAATGCGTTCACTCTGTGGTGTGACCGCAGTGTGGTGTTATCCATAATGCGTTTACGAGTTCGTTATATCACAGCGCCTAACATCGTTAGACTCTTCTTGAGGCATACTTTGTTATAACAAATGATTTTGAGTTTGGAAATGCAATAATTAGTCTGTATATGATAGCCATTTAAAATAGCTTCGTACCCCTTAGAGCCCCAGTGGGAATGGCCACCATCGGAGATTCTCGATCTTCAGTATGTTGGCTCAGGTGCACAGGGATCGGTCTACAAGGCAAATCTGAGGGGTCGCGTCATTGCTGTGAAGAAAGTAAGCAAACAGTCGGAGACGGAAATTCGACATCTGCGGGGCCTCTGCCATCCTAACGTCGTTCAGTTCCTGTATGTTGCTCTTCTCTTTTAGGCATTCATTATGATTTTCCCTACAAACTATTTTGACCATCCATTCAAATTCCCACATATTTTGAGAAACCTAATTTAGCTGGTGTTTTTGATTATCATTTGTTATTTTTTTCACAACGAGTAACCCTCTTTTAGTGCTAGTGTGTTTGTACTGCAATAGAACCGGGGTTTATTTTAAAACTTCTCGTACGATTTGTGAGGTGTGTAGCAGAGAAAATCACGATGGATAGCGATTCGCTGGAGAGCTTTTGGGAAGTAACGCCATTCGGCCGCGCTACATTATATTAGGTTGGACCAAGTTAGATGCACGCCCAGTCGCCTTTTTCCGCACAGCCTCGAAGTTGGGCGAAATTAGTAGCTGGGTGATGACCAATCGCAACTGTATTTCTCCTTTTGTGGTGTTGATGTCTTTTGCATTTCCAAGTCTAATACGATGCGTGTGCGCTTTCCTCCTCTCTATGGCAGCGGAGTTTCCATTGATGGACCTTGGTATTCTATACTCATGGAGTACTGCCCGAATGGCACCTTCTTCGAGCTCCTCCACAACAACCCTCCAGTGAGCACTGACAACATAATTGATTGGACCCAGCAAATTGCCCAAGGAATGAATTACCTCCATAGCCACAAAGTTGTTCATCGGGATCTAAAGTCTCCGAAGTGAGTTTTCTTCAGTCCTCCTACAAAGGTTTGAGGAAAAGTTTAGTATCTTACTAGTTCCATGAAATTTTAAAACCATTTAGAATAGAACCGCGTAAATTATGTCATGGTACCATCACCATTCCGAAGCCATTTCACCACTTTTAGAGGAAGGAGCTTTTCGAATTTTTTTATCTTCTGATAACGAGCCTTAATCAACTTAAGCAATCTGACTCAATGCGACAGCAATTTCATTTTGGATTTATCAAGCATCTTGATAAGTGAAGGCGGAAAGCTGAAGATATCTGATTTCGGGGTTTCCAAAGAATTTACTGAAAACTCGACCAAAATGTCCTTCGCCGGTACTGTCGCCTGGATGGCACCCGAAATTATGCGTGGCGAGCCTTGCTCTTTCAAGGTTGATGTCTGGTAATGCTTAACTTACTCGATTTTGGATACAAAGGAGATGGTTTATGTGGACAAGTTTAGTGCTCCCTTTTTCAGGTCGTTTGGTGTAATTGTATGGGAGATATTAACCTCTGAGGTGCCCTTCAATGGCGTTGATTGTGGAGCCATCATATACGGGATTGCAAGCAACCTGTTCAGTCTCCCCATCCCCACTGCCTGTCCCACTGAGTTTCGCGTGCTCATGAAGCGATGCTGGTATGTTATTGTTTTTGCGGTGAAGTAAGTCATTCCGACTATTATTTGCGTGGCGTGGGCTCCTACTATCCTTCTTTCCGTTACGCATTATTGCGATCTCTTCATACACATACTGTCACCTATTTGAATAGACGATTCTAATTCAAGGGAAAGCGTTAACCAATTTACTGTTTTCGAGCGCGCTAAACGCGTCTTTGCTTCGAAATAGTCATAAGTCACGGTGTAAATTCCTTTTGGATAGGCTGTATTCATGTCAATTGAAATAGCCCTCAGAAAGTAATCATCAAATGCCCAATTTTGCTAGGCTGGCTATAGATGAAGTTACAAGTCTACCAACCCGTTTGGTGGGAATCAGGGGAAGTAGGAAAGCAAATCTAAGTCACTAGTGAACTATGTTGAATGAACGTCGAATCTGTAGAGTTTCGCTAGTGGCACTTTCGAATTTCCTATCTGATGGTATTCGGTTTTAATTTATACATGGGGAATTCTTACTACGTGTCTTACAGGTCTCCCAAACCGAGAAATCGGCCTAGTTTTCCTCAAATTCTTTCTCAGCTCGAATTGGCCTGCAATGAATTGCTCCAATGGAAAGATGAAAATTTCACCAATCTGCGTGAATTATGGCAAGAAGAAATTCACCTACAACTGATGGTTTGTGACGCTCCCTTTTTTACTCACGGTTCACTAATTTCTATACCCTTACGATCGTCTACTCTTTGTTCTACCTTTCTAATGCTCTATTTGAAGCTTGATTTAACTCCAAAGTAGGTTTGTTTAGATCAGGCGTATAATTTGTCACATTGTATTTTTGTTCTTCGGTGTACTTTTTGAGAAAATTGGGAAAGCTACAATTCTAATCTCGTAGTAATCAAAGTGCAACCACGCTATACTATTCTTTCAAGTGTTGATAAATCAATTTCAGGCATTTGTTACACAGCATGACCGTTTGCTGACAAGGAGGTTAAATATTCATCGCTTTGGAAAGCGAGGTATTTGGGGATAAATTTCATTTTCGGTCCCGTCTTCTGAACTATCGAGTATGAAAATGAAGGATGTGCTTTTGAGGGTGCAAATGAAACTATTTGTTGAAGCCTATCCTCTTAGTCTGAACTTGATTGGTAGTCGAGTCGGCCAAGCTGCTACTTTAATTCTCACAATTCGCATAAGGCATTTGCCCTGCTTCATCTGCTTTTAGGACCTTCTAAAGGAGGGTTCACGAGCACCGAAGCTGGAAATTTCGCTGATGCGCCAACGAAGGCAGGAGCTGAAGGACGCACAGAGCATTCGCCAGAACTACGAAGAAAAATTGCACCGAGTAAATCAGTTGTGCAGCCACCTAAAGGCCCTTACGGAGGAACTTGAAAGAGAACAACAGAGAGTGACCCAGTACGTAAGACACCCATTTCGCTAGCTCCTATGCTTCAATTTTGCAATTAATAGATTCCATACGAATGTATGCCTGTTGAGCAACACGAGAAAAGCAGTCTAATCTGCATTTAGGGAGCGGAATCGTTACAGGCGCCTGATATATGAGCGGAGTCGCAGCAACACACCGTTCATCGTGGAGAACTTTGCCAAAAAACCTCCTCCCGTGAGGAGTAGTCGACGCTCCCAATTGAAGGAGTGCCAAAAGAAGGGCGCAGAGAAGAAATTCACCTGCAAAAATTGTGGCACCGTAAATGTCTCCAGCCTTTCTGCCGATCACTCTCCGTCTCGGCCAAAAGTTGACGAGCAGCCCTCACGATGGGGAAGCAAACAGCCCGTGACTGGGCACAATCCTCGATGGCTCCGTGTTTGGTATGCTGCAACGCGCTCAAAACTTTTAGAGAACGCCTCTCTGATGTAGGTGGTATTTTCGACTCCTCTCTTTTTTTCTCTCTGTAATGCTACTTTCACTAAAAAATGTGCATTATTACAGGAAAGTCAAATTGAGACGATTCGCTAGTGTTGGTGACATACACGCCGATGCTCAAGAGAAGAGGAATGGTGCTTGCTGCAAATCGATCAATGTTACTTCTGGGAATAAGGCGATGGATCATAATAACATGCTATTCCAAGCACGACCACTTGATTCAGAGGTAGAGGAACAAGTCGGTGTTGAAAACTCACCAAATAGCGATCAGAACGATGCTGTTATTCAGAACAATCCTGAGACCATCGTGTCCGTCTCCCGTTTTTCTGCTTCTCGAGACAACTTATGTCAACGTGTGCAAGAGCGGCCAAAACAGTTAGTGTTAAGACGAAGTTCGTGGTGCTCCAGTAATCCTACACCGGATGTATCTCAATCGCTCACCACTGTAAACGCCCATTATTCTTCTACGCTCCAGAATTTACGAGTGAGCTTCTCAGTCTCATCTTCACTTTCTTCCGAGAGTGGAGGTTTCAATGGAAGTAAGGCTACAGTCATATTCCAAAATATCAATTCGCGCCCCCAATCTGGTGACACGTAAGATCGGCTTTTCAGCTATGCAGAAAATGTTCTTTCCTCGGATTTTGCCCTTTCATGAATAGGCTTTTCTGAATCAGTTGTCACACCAGACGGTCGAAGTCCCTGTTACCGACGCATGGTGTATCAATCGAGAGGCTGCACCAGATGGATGATGGTGGAGTGGAGATGGGGCTACCGTGTCCACCTTGCTTACCCTCTGTGCAGGGGCCAACGCTGAGTGTATCGCTTCGCTCCTCACCGCGTCTTCGCCAGCAGCCCGGGAGACGTCACTGCCGCCCTCCGCCGCTGCTCCCGTCGTCTCGGTTACCCGTTCTTCTTCCTCCACCACCGTCTCCAGCGGCGGTTTCAGTAACACTCGCTCCACCTTCGTCTACCGCCAGTGCCACATCACACTCCGTTGCCTTGGCCCTTTCTGTAGACACGACTACTGTTAACTCCTCCATCTCCACTTCCCCCAGCATCACCACCTCCCAGATGCGACGTGTGAGTTTTTACAGGACTATTCTCTACGTTTTTATCTATTTGGTATTATCTGTTATTTGATAGCTCTACTCGCCCCCGCACAGAGCATCGAGAATCTGGCGATGGAGTTGACGGACCACATCGCGGATAGCCTGTCGGAGAAGGAGAGACGTGTGGACGTGATCAAGCGCCAGCTCCTAAAGGCAGCCTGTGACCGACAGCGGTGCTTGCCTGTGCATAGCGTCGCTTTATTCGACGGCGGCGACGATAACCGATCACTGGGAAGGGCGGAAGTGGATGGCGGTGCAACAGCGACGTCTAGCGGTTTTTGTGGTGGTGGTGGTAGTGGTGGAAGAGAGCTGTTTGGCCTCGAAAAACCCTGGCTCAGTGCTGCCGACCTCAGATTTAAGGTTAATGGAGCCTCCATGGACGCTTCCAGTATCTTAGATGTAAGCAAATATCTCGCTTCCCCGCATTTTGCAGTCTTTAGGCCTCCTCAGTAAATGAATAGAGGGAACGAGATACCAACGGTTTTGCGCTGTGGCATTCATTTTGATACTGCTAATAGTTCCTCTATTTATATTTTAGACCGAATCCATACCAACAGATTCTGATACAGATGTTCATTGATTTCCTGCTTCTGATTCTATTCTTAATCCCTTTCTTGATGTTCATTCACTCCATTTCGCCTGTACTATTTTGTCATTCCGTCGAAAATCCCCCTCACCATTTGCTCAATGACACCAAGCCGCTATCCCCTAGACACAACCATAGATAGATGTCTCTTGCTCGTACCGACAATCGAGTCACGCACAGATTGGCTTTATATGCATTTATTTATGTATCTAAACCCTCTGTCTTTCCTCTCTTCATGTCGTTACTGCTGAGTTGAGAGTTTGCACATTATTAAAGTCATTTTAATCATCGGACTGATTTGTACGAACCTTAAGTACATAAGCATGTACATTGATTCTCCTGAACTGGATTATTATCTTCATGCAAAGCCATAAGCAAGGAAATCAAATTATTGAAGAGTTCTCTATGCTAGCATAAGAGGTTTGGTATTTGTGCGCATAGGAGCTAGGAGGCTCAGGCAGGGCTAAAATATGCAGCTAAAACCCCGAGGGTAGAGATTTCGGGCAGCCTAAACGGCTTTAAAATAAACACTAAAACTGAGTAGTGCCATAACCTGCCAATACAAATGAAAGATCGCATAATCAAGCCCTATTGAACCTCATACAATAACAAAACAAAATTTTTCGCTTCGGGTATGGTACATTGGTTGTATATTTAACTCCTGGTTTTAGTAATGGGCGAATTTGTGTCTTCGCTATTGTGCCTTCGGCGGGTGGGCTGGACTTTGGGCCGTGCCAGTAACCCTAACTCCTATTGCATGTTGAATACATATATATTCTGCGAATGTATAATGCCGCCTTCCATCTTCAGGGAAGTCTCAATGCGCTAAAGCAAGGGCAAACTGTAATATGGAAACGACTGGAATTGCTTTAGTGCACCTGCGGCTTCATGGTTTCAGCGTCCCCATGGCTAGTGTTGGAATGCTTTTATTAGTTGTTTTGGTTTGGTGGGCACTTAAGTACCCACCTTTGTACTTCCGCTAAGCGGTATAGCCTCCAAAACCTACATGTGACCCCTCGGTTCAACTGTGCATCGATAATGCATACACTGTCCTAGTGCTATGACTCCTTTTGACTTCATAAAACCCCAAAAAGATGCAATACTCCCGTCTGATGCCATTAAATTCCGACCCAAACTCTTCCATACACTAATAAATAATTTATGCTAAAGCATTGATGGCAGTAGCATGCGGATCCAACCCAAATGAAGAGGAATTCTGATTTCATTGCCCATCAGAAACTAAGAGTATGAAGTTAGATTGTTGGCGTGACTGTTGGATCCGTGTAAACTAACCGAAAGGAGTCAAGAACGGTGTTTACATTTAGCGCGTCCAAATTTCTGGTTCCTAAAAATGAGCGCCAATGAAGCAAGAGCAAAGGCCAGCGAAGCATATCCGACCCCATCAAAAGTGTTTCAGAAAAAGAGGGAATTGACTTGATTTATTAATCCAAAGGCTTTATGTCGCTAAACAAGTTTATGCCCACAGTTTGGCAAAACCTATGTCACACGTTAATTGCTCCTTAAATCTGTTTAGATAAAGGATTACTCTAGGTCTCTACCATTTAACCCTTGCCATGTTAGCTGGCCTCCTAGCTACGCATGCAGCACCAATCCCATTTGCACACTGGCAGTACATATTCTGCTCGAGTATTAAGTCTGCTTTCGTTTTCAGGACAGTCTCGGGGTGCTGCAACTAGGTACGCCCACTTAGCTGGGCTCATTGCAATTTGGGGAAAGACCAGTGGTGTTGCGGCACAATCTAAGTAGTCAATATAGACCTGAAAAATCCCGTCAGAATGACTATTTCAGTCTACCTGTGAACATGCACATTTAAGCAGCTGGATAAATAAAAAAATGTGTAATGATTACTTTTTTTATAAATAAAAATTTTTAATGAAAAGAAACTCTGCAAGAAAAATTTAAGTTTTCTACAGTATTTAGAGCAATTAACAAAGTAGATATTAGAGTTTACTGCCGCTGTTTTATTTACATTTAAAAAATTAAAATAAAAAAGGCTTTTTTGATTTTTGCAGAGTGCTTTAGTGATAATATAAATCACATTAACTTATGGTTTAGTTTGAATGGTTAATTACTGGAGAGCATGACTTTGAACTCGGGCAGCTGATTGCTTCTTGTGTGCAATGTGGGTTTCTCGAATTGTCCTCAACTATTGCCATTATTAGTGTATTTGTGTCCCCGAATTCATTTTTTAATGGTTTGCATTTACAGATTGTGTCGTCATTGTATTCATTGGTCTCTGCCTACTTCATTTTTTGCCGGTAGATACTATTTAAGATTGTTCGGAGTGTTTGACCCTTACTTAAAAAAATGTTTTTTATGAAATAGGTAATGTACGCATCTCACCCTATTCAGATAATTGATTGTAGATATGCGATATTGGAATTTTTGCTAAGCCAGACGTAGGTTTGACATTTTTTATATTCTTCATTGCATGCCTACTTACTTTAGTTTTCATGTCTTGTTGAGATTTGCTTTTAAATTCTTTGTTTTCTCCTGCTTTCTTATTTTGAACTACTTTTAGCGGCCTTCTTGGGTGCATGTGGGATGATTTTGTTCAAGTCACTCTCATTTTTAGTGTCAAATTAATATATGACTGAAGAAACATGGATTTTGCAGCAATGCGCCCGGCCAAAGTGTTACGGTACTCTTTGTGGAAATTTGGATAGCGAATCAAATCAGCTTTTCGCCACTTACATTGTTAAAGCCAGTGACACTCTCACCTCAATTGCGGTCAGAAATGATATCTCTGTGTGTTTTGGCTTTCTATTCTTTGGTTCACAATGTGTATATTGTGTTTTATAGACACTTTACTGCATCACTGCGCCTCTGGTTTTTGCATTTTCGTCTACTAGACAAGGACGCCTTATCAAATTTCGTTTTCATCTGTCATATGCTTTTTATTCTAGGTTGGCCAGTTGAAGTTTCTAAATCGCATGCTTCTTTCTGGCGACAAATCCATCGTTCCCGGCACTGTTTTGCGCCTTCCTATTCTGCGAAAACCCGAGATTAAGCAGGCAGCACCCCAAAATGTGCCTGATAATACGTACGTTTTTTCCATTAAAACATTTTTCTGGCGTCAATATTTGCCACCAAACTCGACTGCAAGGACAATTCCCCTTTGATTATTCTATTTCCTGCATAGTCTGTCACCTAGCTCAAGGGAGGCGTGGACTTCCGTACTTGGAAGAAATGAGTAATTGCATGTACCAAATAGCCAAATCTTTTTTTTTTCAAGTGCCGGTTTGACAACCCAAATTTCTGACGGGAAATCAACATTCAGTGACAGCGCTGATGTGGTGGAACACCAAAGCCTCCTGATGATGGATCCCCTCGTAGATACCATAACTTCCTCATCTCATTCTCTCCATAAAGACCAATCCTCTTCGTCCGGCGGTGCTGTTTGACGAACCTAGTAAACAGTTCTTTTTTTCATCTGTCATGTGGTCCTTGTGTTGTTCTCGTTTTCTTTCCGGTTCGGAGGTATTTTTGGTTTTCAGGATACCGAATGTGATACCTGATGTGATCTCTGCAGAAGTCGCACTAGTCGGTCTCACGAAAAGGATGGCGGCGCGAGTTGTCGTGTCACGTGCTACGGGTGATTCCGCTCGATCGGATTTGACAGGATTGTCTCCTCAGTCATGACTCACGAGCTCGTCCGATTCACTTAGCCGCTCTAGGCGGCACTGGCGAACTATTTTGTGTAGCGTCATCTCTGGTTCAGTTTAAGAATCCCACACAGTTAAGTGCTTGGTCGCTGGCTCTCCTGGGGTGGTGCCGACCGCGGGAGGGACACCGCCGTTCAAGATGCCGTGTGCAGAATTGCCTTTTGGCTGAGGGTGGCCAATCCGCATACCGTAGGACCCATTTACTGTCTAGTGATGTGAAGTTGTATGGGGACATTCTGGTGGTCTCTAGCGATCTCCACGGACGTTCAGGTGATTAAACGTGAAAGATTATTTCTTATTCATAGTCTTTTTATCAGGTTTTTTATCTTTGGGCTTTTAAAAGTTTAATGACATGAATAAGTAATCTACGGTCAGTAAACCTTACAATAGCCTTGACATATAGCCGCCTGTAGACTGTAATACCGCCGGCTTAAGGATGCAGACGTCAGAGGTACTTCAGATATTAGGTGTCTGCATTAGATGCCGGATTTTGTGTATTGTCCGCATAGTGACTCAAATTAGTCGTCATATTTTAATTCAATTTAGTTAGGCCTATAAATGGAAGTGTGTTGCAAACGTTGAACTTCTAGAAAATAATTCCATTTTGGTCCCAGGTAAATCTAAGGGAGCGGTTTTATCTTATTTCTAGTTAAACAGTAATCATGAAGAATTCTTTGCCTTCTTATTCTTGGGTATTGATGTATGTGAACTTATATTGTGGAATAATTCGCGTGTGAGGTTTAATTCGTATAATCATTGTGTGATTACGTCACTGTTAACGACACATTGTTCTATCACGATCTCCCTATTAGATAGTGTGTGACGACTCTTTTTGACTTATATCTAGCGTTGTGTGAAGGTAGGTTGTCGATAGTTTGTTTAGGCTTAATTTTTCCCTTACTTTACAATGTTCGTATTTTAGTTCCTTGCTGATAGTAATGGATTTCAGACACCTGGAATGCCGTCTTTGTCGTCTGACTTCGAGGTTGGCTTGGACCCCGCGTCAAGCATGATCTTCTGTTCGGACTGTCAGAAGTAATTTTTGACGTTGTAGCACTTTTAATCACTAATGAAATCACTAAACCTTTAAATTTTGCTTTATAGAAATGAGGATATCAAAAAAATGCTTGATAGCAACAAAGATAACCTCAAGTTGACTGCCATGCGACGCGTTATTGCTGTAAGTCGAAATAATTTTACATGAGTGCCGTTTATTAAAAAGGTTTTAAATTGTTGGTTTTGCTCTAAGATGGTGGCAAGAGGCAAGGAGTGCTCTGATCTCTTTCCCGCGGTTGTTAAAAATGTTGTGTCTAAGGATCCGGAGGTGAGGGAACCTTTTTTCTCTTGATGTTTTCACCAGTTTTCCTCTGTTCAAAATTATGGGCTTATATTTTTTAGGTAAAAAAGTTGGTTTATGCCTACCTGACGCGTTATGCTGAGGAGCAGCAAGATCTTGCTCTCCTCTCAGTTTCTACTTTTCAACGCTCCCTTAAGGTTAGAATTTTTGCGCCTGAATGAATTTGCTATTTAGGTGGAAAATTTGGATACAACGGTTTTTCCTTTCTCTTTTACATCTACAGGATGCTAATCAGTTGGTGCGTGCATCGGCTTTGAGAGTGCTCTCATCCATCCGCATTTCTGTCATCGCGCCGATTCTCATGTTGGCTGTGCGTGATGGAGCCGTCGACTTGTCGCCGTACGTGCGTAAAACTGTTGCACATGCCATACCTAAACTTTACAGGTAAGTTAAGTGTTAAGAAATCTGTTTAAATTGGGAACACGTGTGCACTTGTTTTTGTCTGGTGAATTGCAGTCTTGATCCTGAGGAAAAGGAGCCTTTGGTGGAGGTAATCAGCAAGCTGTTTGAGGATAACTCAACCATTGTTGTTGGTAGTGCAGTTCAGGCTTTCGAGGATGTCTGCCCCGAGCGCCTTGATCTCGTCCATAAGTCAGTTTCCCCTGATTTTTTTTCGAGTTGAGCATTATCTTCGGTCCCCCTTATACTGTAAAGAACACCCATTGTTATGAATCTTTAAATAAGTTAGTAACAAATTTGTATGCGTTTGTTGGTGTGCTTAGGTTGACAGACACTAATTCCTTTGATACCATGTATTTAGCTCAAAACTCGATCTACCACTGCTTATGCTTTTGATTATATAGGCACTATCGAAAGCTGTGCAACCTGCTAATGGATGTGGATGAATGGGGTCAAATTGCGATTATCAATATGCTCACTCGATACGCACGTGCACAATTCCCCAACCCAAAGACTTGCTTGGTATGCTCTCTCACTGACCATTGCCTTCTGAATATGGTAGTAATCGCTGCTATTTGGCAAAAAAATCTTCACCGGAGAGCAGTTAAACTTGATAAGGCAAATTGGATCTCATTTTTGGTAGAAATAGGATCCCGCTAGTTTCATTGATGAGTTGAGCCACTTTACAATCATGTGTCTATGTGATTTGCCAATTTTCTGGTTTAATTTTCATATAGGTGTTATAAAGTCAATATTACGAGTTTATGGCTGTTTTACGTAGCAGCCAGCAAGTCTTATAATAGGCCATTATATCGTTTTGTTGGTTAAAAAGCAGACGGTATCGTGCAAATAGCTAGCATTTGAACCACTTTGTATGAGGAAAGTGTCTGAACTGGCACTCTCGGGTTGATATCTAAGCGTAAGATCTATTTCTACACTCGAAAAAGAGCCTGGAAGAATGAAATGCTTGCACCCGGTTGTGGATTACAATGTGAATATAGCGTCAGTGCTTAAAAGCAAGTCAAATCTCAAGATGTTGTAATGTTTTCAATCGAAATGTATGTCTCGTTTAGGAGAGCGCAGCTGCTGTTAGTATGAGCAGAGGTGATGCTACGTTGAACATTTTTCACAGCAAGTCTGCTCCACCCGGCGAGGATAGAGCGTGTGCTGGGAGTTTGAGGGAAGGAGAGGACGACGATGATGATTACGACGACAATGATATTGATGGAAGTGGGAGTGAAAGGTCGAAGAAGAAGCGGTCGGGATGTTCCATCGATCCCGCTGTGGAAGCCATGTTGCGCGCTGATTATCACCTGCTCATCACAGCCAGTCGACTCCTGCTGTTTAGCCACAATGCTGCCGTAAGCTATTCTGAGAAACTGTCGGTTTTTTGGCATTTATCTGTTCTTACCTGCCCATTGGATTCCCCAGGTGGTCATCGCTGTGGCGCAACTCTTTTATCACTGCGCACCAAAGGAGGAAATGGGGGCTGTCGTAAGGGCTCTCATGCGCATTCTGCGCTCCACAAAGTAAGCTTGTCGTTATACTTTTTTCGGTTCATTCTATCTCATTATCTCAAGAAAGGTAAGTGGGTTGCTGTTGCCAAAAGAATTATCCCAAGGAAAAATAAACGTGTTTACTGGTGTAGTGATAATCCAATGAAAGGTTTAGGGAGGGATGATGGCGCGTTTGTTCCTTCAAATTTCATCCCTTTGCCAATAGTGGATTCTTTTATGACAGTATGCAGCGCACAATTTGAATGATACTATGCATCCTAACCGAGTAATCAAATGCACAAAATTTCGCGGAAGATGTTTGGATTTGTTATGCGAATGCTGTAAAAAGTCGTAATACGGGTGTTCTATCAGACACCTGTATTTTCAAAGCCAGCTACACATAAGGGGAATGGAAAGTTTGAGATATACTGCTATTACAGCTACCGATAAATGTTTAAAAACCTGCAAATGTTTCACCTATTTTCAGAGAAATTGAACATGTCGTGCTCTCAAACGTAGCTTCAATGAGCCTACTCCACCCCAATCTCTTTGAGCCGCACTTGCGCATATTCTTCGTATTCAACAGCGATCCCATACAGGTCAAACTGTTGAAACTGGAGATTCTTACTAACCTTATCAATACCTCAACAAGTTCTATTATCCTTCGTGAGTTTCAGGTGAAGCAGCACTATCAACAACTAAATTGTTTGTAACATCCAACTAAATGGGCATGTGCACAGATGATTTAACGAAGTGGCATAACTGGATTAGGGTATAACAGTAAAGCGGAAATGATAATGGTAAACGCGAACGGGAACAAAAGTAATCAGCCTCATATTCTCCCACATGCCTCAGGCTTACGTGGACTCCTCAGACGAGGGACTCGTATTGGCGACAGTTCAATGCATCGGGCGGTGTGCTAGCATGGTCCCTCAGATTGCCGAGACTTGCTTAACAGGACTACTACGTTTGATTTCTCGCAGAAATGGTGGGTTCTTAATATTTTTTAGTTGCGAATTGGGAGAAAATATTCGGGATTGGGCCTTTTGACAAATTCATTACATTCTTCATGTTGTCTAACTCTAGAGAATCTTGTGGCGGAAAGCGTTGTGGTGATGCGCAAACTTTTGCAAATGCAGGTGAGTCACTTCTGCTACAGGGCTGTTGTGGCTGCTTTCTTCTACCTACTCCTGCCTTTGCCTTGTCTTCCACCTAGTTTAGCCCGGAGGAACGTAAAAATCGTGTTTGTTTGGTAAGCTTTCTGACCGTTACGACTGGGTGTGGTACTCCACCGAATGCCCTTTTGAGACAATCCTTTCATCCTTTTTTCATGATTGCCATTCGTCATCCACCTATGACTGAATATTAAGTACTATTGACACAAGCAAATAACTCCAATTTTTCTGATCAGTTGTCATAAGTAGACCACATCAGAGGATTAGCTTTCTAACAGCGTCCGAGTACCACTTTCGTATCCCATACTGAGGTTTTGCGTGCATATTGTTTGTAATTAAAGCGTTTACAATCGGATTGACTTATTAGCCACACCGTCGCTGAGACAACTAAAAAGATTACAAATGAGACGGCTGATTAGCAAAACGTAGTGGTGTCAGTGGTGGGTCTTGCCGCCAATTTCCCCTTTTTTCTAATCAATGATTATGGTTTGCATGTGTTGTTCCTTGTGCACACTTTTGATACCATGCCTGGCGCCCCCAGGCATATTTTTCGTGAGCTTTCCTTATTTGAATCTTTGAATCGACCACTTAGTAGGGGCGTTTTTGGGTATCCAAGTTATGGTCAAAAAGAGGCGATTTTCTTACTTTTAGAGCTGCTGCGGTGTATGTGTGCTGGGTTAATCTCAAATATAGACGTCGTATGCCCTTTGTTATGTTGTTGCTGTTATTTGTGTGCAGACCACGGATCACAAGGATGTGATTGTCCACATCGCCCAAATGGTAGAGGAGATCACTGTGCCCTCGGCCAGAGCATCGATTCTGTGGCTACTGGGAGAGTACGGTTATCGCGTGCCCAAAATCGCTCCAGACGTCCTCCGCAAGATGGCCAAGTCTTTCCCCAAGGAGCATGTCGCCGTTAAACTTCAGGTTAGGCTCTCCCGTTCTTCTCTCTCCCTCGGTGCACATTATTCTCCGTTTCCCATTTCCACGTCTTGTTTTTTTGGCTATAGATCCTTAACCTTGCGGCTAAATTGTGCATAGTGAATGCCAAACAAACCCTACTAATCGCGCAGTACGTTTTCACGTTGGCCAAATACGACCAAAACTATGACGTTCGGGACCGATCGCGTGTCTTCCGGACCCTCATCTTTCCGAAGTCGACTGATTCTGCTGTTAGTAGTGCGGCTTGCTACACTTTACTCGCGTCGTTTTTGATTCTTAATGTTGCTTGTACTCTTCTTTGCAGAAGCCTGAGCTCTCCTACCTGGCTCGCAACGTGAAAAAAATTCTCCTGGCTGCCAAACCTGCTCCAGTTCTTCGCTCCACCTACGCTGGTAGGTATTCATTCAGTTTATTGCCCTACTAGCATTGTTTTACAAACATTTTGATCCTTTAATCACTAATTTTCTTCTTCATATGGGCCGAATTTCATTTGTTCTGTTAAGTTGTTTAGTACTTATTTTTCAGTGCCAATTTTCCTTAAGTATATGTATGTATAGTCTATCATGATTTTATTTTGCGCGTTCAATACAGAATATGCAAATCTTTTCTAGCATTTTAATCAACGTTCCCATTTAAATCACTTGCTTCCCATAGCCATGTTACAGTAACTGCCAAAAGACGATCACCCAATCTGAACCTATTCATGTTTACATGAATGGGTAAGTAAAAGTTGTTCATCTTGAGTTTGACCACACTTGCTCACATCCACTTTGATGTCGAATTGGCGGTGTTCAGAGAGTATCTTTGCTTATGTGCCTGCAGATCGTCCGACCTTTCGACTGGGTTCCATGTCGCAGCTACTGGGCCGAGGTATGGCTAAGTACAAGGAGCTGCCGGAGTGGCCACTGGTGCCGCCAGATCCTACGACGCGATGTGTCAATGTGGCTCCGCTTCAATCCCACACCGGTGCTTCCTCCGACCACTCCGGTCAGAGTCTGAGCATCAGTCAACAGGAGACCGAGGACGAGGAATCCATCGAGGACGACGAAGAGGAAGGGGTGTCTGGAAGTGAAGAGGTTTGGCTCATCTCATCACTTTCAAGTCAGCTTCCTTCCTCATATTGCCTTTATCTCTACTTGATTTCGTAGGCGGAGGCAGAGGATGATGAGAATGAGGAGAGTGAGAGCGATTATGCGATTAAAGGAAAAAATGGGCATGACAGTGATACTTTCCCAACGGAATCTAATTCCGAATCCGATCCTTTACCGCTGAAAAAAATCGAGTCTCGTGAGTCTCTTTCTACTGAGTCATCTCTAGAATCGGACGAGGACGAAGGGAATGTGGGTTTGTTTACATATGCTTTTAAGGAACTACTAGAGTTTGCTTGATGCTCTTATTACTTACCTCGTATTTGTTTTAGGCCGCAGTAATTCAGAGAACTAAGAAAGAATCAGCTCCAGTCCTCTTACTGGATTTCGATTGTATGTTCAAATATTTATGCAAATTTGGTTGCTAAGGTGACATCCAGATGAGCTTTTATTCTGCCGTCGTTACAGCTCTGTCGATGCCAATGGTGGGCAGTGCTCGAGGTAATTGGCCATCGTTGGGGCATCCACTTATCCCTAATGTGGTTACTCCTTCTTCCCAAACCTGCCCTCCGACAGATGCCATGCTTCCGGGTGAAGTGACAATCGAGGTGAGGTCATCGAGGTTTCACAGGACTGCCGATTATGTCCTTTGCCTGCTTCTTACTGCATCGTATTCATGCCACATGCAGTTGAGCATTCCTTCCCACGAGTTGTCATCGCCCGCGTGGTTCTTTGTTACGCCCGCCTATGCAGAGCCCTTGTTGGTGGAGGCACGTTTCGCCCGCACCGTCTCGGTGTTCGGTCCACTTCAGACGAACGTCGAACTACGCCTCACCAACCGCAGCATCGCACCTCCACACCGCCTCCATCGACTGCGCCTTGACACCTCCGATGCCACTGCAATTGTTTTTTCGTCCCCTCGCCCAGCTGGCAACTTGGCACACATCGTTCAGCTCTTCACCGAAGTTGGTGGGTCCCCTACTCCAGTCTTCTACAACCTGGTAGTATCTTACGTGATTGCAAAGTGCGTCCTTGTCATCAGAATCCTTAGAGGTGGGCGCAAGTACCAGCGTGTTCATGGGAGTGGACTTTTGCAACTCCACACAGCCTCTGCGCTTTTGTCTGAGGTACCAGTTTAACTCGGACGAACGGGAGCAGGAGCGAAACTGTGACAAAAGGCAGGCGCTGGATCAGGTGCTTAATCTCGAAATTAAACCACCTGTTGGGGAGCTTTTCCAGCCTCTCGACATCAACGTCCGTGAATTCGTTTCAAAACAGAGTAAGTTTTGGTTTGATACTTCGATTAACTTTAAAGTTAGCCCAACTTGCACATTTTATTCCGCATAAAAGGCCCTATCTCAAAAATGCTTTCTTATATATGTGGACGCTTTTGTTTTATCTATCCAATAAAACCATAACTATAGAATAAAAATTTTGGTTCAAAAATACCTAATACCTTTTCAATAAAAGGTATGCGTGTTTCTACTTCAAAATTACTGATTTTTTCTGAATTGCTGCAAAAGTCAAATTGTGTTACGTTACTAGGATCTTCTTCTTACTGATTGTTTGAAACAACGATGGAGTTTTGTAAGAAACAGCGCGGTCTTGCAATGACTCATCTTGAGTAAATAGGAACCGAAATGATCAGAATCTGATGCTTTTCTTGCAATTTGGATACGTTGGGGTGGGTATTAGACCGGTGTTGATACTGCTTCGCTTTTTGCTATTACCAGGTATTTAAATTCTTTATTCTTGGCATGTCATACCATCAGTTTATGCTCCGTCTTTTTATGCGACCAATAAGGCGCTCTTCGTGGTATGCATGATACCACAAAATTACTTACCTGCCCCACCGAAGATGTTGATTTGGTGCAACTGGCGAAACGGCTGCTACAGAGGGCAAATTTGGGTCTGATAGGGGCCTTCAGCAAAACCACTGTCGATGATTCCGGTGCAGATTTCTTTGCCGCTACTGATGCCTCCATCACAACAACGCGCATTCTGCGACTGGCTGGTGTCACGGTGAGTGGAGGTGAGGGTGAGACCACCTGTTGCCTTGTCGAGGTGACGCTGCCCTCTGTCCCGAGTTCCTCGGGCGCCCTCCGAGTCCACACCGAGGCCATCACATTGGGTCCCCAACTGGCTGACGAGTTAGCTGGTTGTCTGTGCAGTCTTGATTGAACCAATTGTGATAGCTTCTCTCTTCGCCTTTCTATTTTCCTGTAATCTAATGTCTTACTTATTGTTCGATTTGGGCTGTCTTGCCTCATGGAATCCCATGGTTATTTGGCATATTCATTGTTGAAAAAGTGTGCTAGAAGTCTACCCTTTATTGTGCTTTTAAAGTGGTATGGGTGCGTCTCATGTTTCCCCAGTGGGGTCAATTTTTCACCACACGCGTGAAGTGGAAGTATGGTTTTGTTTGTCAGGCGGCCCCTGTAGCTGTACACTGTTATGGTTCAGCATGGGGGGTACTGCCACTGTCTAGGCGGTTTGTCTGTCTGGAGGGTCTGGGTATTTTGACTGCGCGTTTGGTGGTGCAGGTGCTTCAGCCCCCACGGATTGCGTCCCCATTCTGCGGCATGCGCTCTCTGTCACGCTGGTTGCCTCTGGCCATTCTGCAATGCTACAGACTTTTGCGATTTTAGGGGAGACTCAGAACACTGTTCCATCAGCCTCCTAGCCCATTCATACGTCATTATTATATGACCTTCCATACCACTTCGGTTAATTACAATTCAGCGAAAATTCTGAAAGTAGCAAGTATTAAATGGCATTTTAATACGCATTCAGATCGCACGAAGTCAATTGTAGAGTTATGATCAGGTCATTTGATAGCGTTTGAGAAAATTTAGGTGGCGACTCATCAGTATTGGAGGTGAAGACGCAAGTCAGCTTAATGCTGTTACATAATAATATATATTGTGAGGATCTAACAAATAGTCGCACACATTAAAAACTAAAAGACTAAAATTTACTTGCTTTTCAAGGTGCCTATTTACGGAACCCTTGTGCAGTATTTAAGTATTGTTTTACTGATTATTTTATTTTGCAAGAACTTGAGCAATATTTTGAGGCCGCAGTCCGAGGGTCGGCCTTAGTTTGGTGTTTAGCCGCTGTGTCGTTAAGGTATCACATTACATAACAAGAAGTTGATTTTGAGACGAAGTGAAAAATTAGGAACTGAGGGCTTAAGGCACAGTAGATGCAGAATTACAGTCGGCGCGTTTGTATTTTCCTGTTTGACTTCCGGAATAATGTATGTGGAATATGCTTTTGAACAATAAACACATGCGAACCAAAATTATATCTTTATAATTTGGAAGGTAAGATGTTTTAGGTCGCCTAGCTGCTGGGTAGCATGAGTGCTGAACTTAATAAGCTGAATCGAGTATTATCCACGGCTCAGGGGCTCTGTTCGCATTTAATTTTCTCCCATGAAAGGCTCTCCATGCTATTTCTCACTGTGTTTTTCGTTTAAACATGAGATTTTTTTCATATTTCAGGTCCATGAATTTGTTCCTTGGTAAATCACAAATTTTTGCTGCCGTCGGTCTTGTAAGTGGAGTGGTCACCTCCTGCTTCATGCAGCCTTATCTGGAGGTTTTCGTCCGATGGCATCACGCCAAAATGGAGCGCGGACGGGAGATAAGACCCACTGAACGTATTAGTCGTATCGCCAACTCGGTATTCTGCCGCTTGTCCTAATTACTGACATATTTAATTGACTTTGTAGTTGCATGTTGTAAAAAGATTATTCGGGTTCCTATTACTGACAATTTTGATTCGATCCCGCTCAACTTAAGATTTATTTCATCTTTGCATACCTATTCTTAGCTATCTTGCTCTTGGAAAGTCTTCATTTGGAACTATTTAATCATGCGGTGCAATAAAACACAAACAAAGTCTTTATTTTTTGGCTTCTTGAGGTATTCACAAAGCTCCAAGTGCCTGGGACAATTCGCAACAAAGTGGACTTCTTCTTTACGAAAAATGGCGAAGCCGTGGCACTGGGTATCTTGAGCGATGACCATGTCAAGAGCTTCAACGATTACGCATTCATCGGTTTGCCCTACTTTTGTGCCTATGAGGACCCCTTTGATATTCCGCTTGAGGATATGAACTTCGCCTCGTAAGTCGTCTTTCCAGTCCTGTCTATAATTATCTCTAGCAAATCCTAACGTAGGAGTTTCCGTCCTTAGGCCCATTTTTTTACCATCACTTTCCAAATTTATTCCTTCTGTTCCAGTCCCAGTATTTACTTGTAAATAAAATATGGAATGAAGCTCAGTTCCATCTTTTTTTCAAGCTATTTTTGGAGCGCATACTTAAGATTGAAGTGAGGGACTACCATTCGATTATTCATTAGTCTGTAAAGAATCATTGTTCGCCTTTCAATATCCTTTGCGTTCATACGTGCTGGTTTGATCTTGTTGTCGCATCTTTTGCATAGTCTTCCACACGCACTGCAATGACTTACATTTAGTAGTAATTGGCTCCATAATCTTTTCAAATACCCCTTTTTTTAGGCCTCTATTCCCCTACACAGCCTACTCTGCTCAGGGTATGCGTCGTCTTCAGCTGATGTGTCTCTCGGACGCGGCACTGGAGTTCCTCATCGCTCGTGAGGTGGCCAGTCTCTTAGGCTCTAGGACGTTGATGGCGTGTGGGACTAGTGAGGTTGAACTTTCCTCCCCCTTCCTCCCGCCGCGCCTCGCGTCACGTGTCGCCTGTCTCTCCCTCGTAGTCAGCCTCTATCTCGCCTACCAGGTGTGCTACGTGCTCAACCGCCTCCTTTGTCTATCCAGCACCTGTTTGCGGCCTTTTCGTCTCCTCGGCTACGCCGGCATCACCATACTCATGCTGCTCTGTCAACGCCAACTCATCGTCTCATGGCGACGCAATGCCTCCCTGGCTCTCGATGCAGCTGTCGCCATGGCTGACCACGACATTCTAATCGGAGGCATCGAATACTACGGCTGGAAGCGTAACTGGAATGCCTTTTGGATGCGGATACTTCCATCTTCTCGCAGAGCTATGGAGGTACTGCGCAATGTTGTCAGAGCAGCTCTGAGCACCGACCTCCCCCCAGTCCTGAGGTATCAGATACAACGAGGCCTCAAGGATTGCACCATCCTCCATCGGGAGCCTGCAAGTGAGCTTACTAATATTCTTGGTAGTGATAGTGATTATTCTCGCCTTTCTTTTTCTTCTTGCTTTTCTTTTGTCATCTCAGGCTATTACTTCATACCCGTGTCAATAGACCGGTTAGACAATAGTTCTCAGCCATTCGAACTCCGACTGGATGATTGCAACCCTGCCTACCTGTCCAACTACCGTCTACCTGGCTACGATGTTAACTCGCTGCAGGGCGATGAGAATTTCGCCTCGGATGGTGAGACCCTCCTCTTCAACATGGCTGGCCTCCTTGCCTTTGGTGTGCTGCCGCCGTGGCTGGCATCGATCTTCCAAATGCTCTCCTTTCCTGCTACTTGCGCAAAACGCAAAGCAGCTCTGGAGGCTCTGTTGTGAACCATCTCTCCGCCTCTCGTCACGACTGTACTGGTATTTTCAAGATGCTGAATGTTTACTTCAACATCACTCTTCTATTATTTTAAGTGTGAAGCTTCATTTTTTAAATATACACTGGATTTAGCGTTTTCTGTAAGGCGGTCTAGCTTTGTATCATGCAGTTCAGCCGAGAAACTGAAATAATGGTCTTGGGTTGTAATCCTGGGCATCAAGGCCCATACGAAGGTATCCACTAAATTTGCAAGGCTAAACGTGCCTGTGTTCGTGTTTATTTCTTTTCTAAAACTTTGCATCCTATGTGGTCTGAAAGATGCATTTTTATTAGGAAGGGCGAGATTACATAAGTTCCCACTGAGTGATGTAAATTGACCTCTTTTGTTTTGGCACTCGTGAATGAGAGCCAGGGTTTGTGAAACTCCCTTGTCATGCCTGCGGCAAGTGGAACTCCCACTGAATGTAGTGACTTGAAGATCTTGAATCACGAGTAAAAAGCATTACCTGAAGGTTGGTGGGTTGTATTAGTCCTGTAGTAAATTTTTAAATCTTTGATGCGCTGTGTGCACGCACATACTCGTATACACTTGACGCGATAATCGTTAAAACTCTTAGTCCACGGTCACGGAAATGTGCCATAAGATCGCTCTTAGTCACTTTGTCAACACAAACTACTGTGGTGATCAACAACTTGCCTGATTTCACAACTCTTGCTTTACTATTTTACTATAACTCTATAGTCAGATACGTGGTCGGCATAATTCGGTTCCGGCCAACCATGCTGAATTCATCCATTGTCCTTCGTCAAACCATTTTTTGATTTAGATTCTTGCGTTGTCCGCATAATATTGTAACTACATTCAATGGTTTTGCATTTCGTATAGAAGTTTAACACCTCTGATTTTTACGTTGATTGTGTTCAATCTCTGTGAGCCTGAAAACGGTATCAGCACCTTGGAGTCATCATCTCTCAGCGCTTTACTATAGTCACACGTAGCATAGTCGCATTAGCAATTTCCTTGAACCGCATCTTAGTACTGACAACTGAAGCATATGGTATTCGTATACCTGCGATTTCAAGAGGGTTCATCACGACTCTAAACACTGAAACCTGGTCACCCTCTTTGAAGAGCTTAGTGAGTTTTTGTGAAGCGATTCGGATCTACGAAAAACCAAGTAATTTCTTCTTGTGCTATCGTGCTCAATGTCTCATAGGTTATCCCCATAGCAATCCAAAAAGCCAGCATAGCCAACAAATTTTTAGTTCAATAAAACATGAGACAATATGATGAATGTGGTTTTATAGTCTCTAATCAGTGCATTTTTCCCTGGATTAGCGGTTTTGGGATCTACAAGCACAAGGTGATAACGTGTATTAGAAATGGAGAAACGCTAAAAGTTGCTTACGGTCCTGTTTTTTCCATACTTTATAATGTGGACAGTGGCAGCGTGTGCTGTCATGCCATTTGAACGTGTCCTCATGCAATATACCTAATCAGGTAGTACCGGGATGCTAATAATGGCCCTGGGCACGTATTTGCCCTTATTGTTTAACCCTCCCTACACACATTTAAGCTCTGCCTATAGCATAATGCAAAAGAGAATTCAATTCGACTGCGTCCTCGCTCTATCCTGATAGGGTTTTGTAGGGCTAAAATGATTGTCGTTCCATGCACAACGGCCTTTTAAAAACCAACGGCTAAATGATCATTGAAGTATGACTTTAACTGCAAATGATTCGGAAACGTACTACTTTACTTTCGCTACTATTAAACATGAATTAGTCCTCAAGATACAAAGTAAAAGACTTACGACCGTCTGTTGTAGAGGCTGATTTTGACCTTTCTTTATAATGTAGGTACGATTTCGCGCCCTAACGAATCCACTTGAGCCTTGCTAAATTAACAATGAGTAGGTGCTATACTTAAATGTCGAAAAAGTGAATAAAAAACCGCGGGATTCGCCCACTTTAAGGTTATTTTGCTTAACCGGTAATCCACCGGTGTTTGAATAAAGAGTGGTTTTTATGTAATTTTAATTCAGTAATAAGGCTGAAGTAACTTACCCTAATGGAGGAGCGTACACTAGACATACGACTGGACACGCGGCTGAAATTCACATCAATGGATGTTCGGGGATCAGGCTGGTACAAAGCGGCCCCCTTCTCATACTTCACATATTCGTCCAACTTCACCCCTGCCGCCGATATTTCAGTCGCAGAGATGGGAGCACTTTCATTCATGTTCTCCCTACTCTTCAAAGCAAAGCTTAAGATTGCTCCATCTTTCAGTTATGCCAATTAATGGTCCTTTTAAAATGTGGACCTATCTCTGTAAAGTGCCAACAACAAAAAAGAGGTAAGAGGATGACTACCACTACATCTGCGGAGCGCGGATCGTATGTGGCAACGTCCAGGGAGGAGAGGTCAGTGTCTCGAGAAGGATCAGCTGTCTGATGATGGGGTTGCGTTAACTCGATCTGCTGCCGCGTACTGAGACTTCCGGCTCTTTGAGCCTCTTGCAGAGCGCCGCGTCGGTGGACGGAGTTCCGTGCGAGGCAGCATGGTAAATCCCTGATGGTAGGCCAGGTCCATGCCTGCGTCAGTAGACGACCGCCTCTCTCCCTAACAGAGAGCGGAATGTTATAAGCACTGCTGCACTGAACCTCACTCCACCTCCCAGTGGCATACAAACTTTTCCAACAAATTTGTATCACTTTCTTCCTCCATTTTCATGTAGCATGCAGGGACAAAAATACATTGACGTTACTATAGTAGCAAGGGCGTAACCATTCCTAAGGTACGGTACAGGGTATACTGACAAATAATTGCGAAATAAGCGAGTCATTTGCAGGGTGAGCCATCCGTCACAAGGCTATATGCATAGCATGCAAATAAGTTCCTACTAGACCTACTTTACTGTGGTAAAAGTAAAATGCAGTTTCGACATCGTCATCTTTTCGTAGGTCATAAAGCTCACCGGTAAAATCTCAAATTACGAGTTTACATGCCTCTCCGTATCCAAAAACCAATGAGTCATTTGTATTCTTACTGTAAATACCTATTTGCTTTGTTCGAACCTAATTCAAGTGTTTTTTGATTTTCTCACATTCATGTACATATTTAAATAAAAATAGTTTGCACAGGAAGTTGAAAAACATCTTACATCATGAATGGCGATGTTTTTAAGCTTTAAAAGTGCTCAAACATCATCTATCCGCTTAATCGACACACACCACAGCTTCGCACTAGAAAGGCTTCTTGAGTTGGAACATTTGAATTTTTTCGCATAATTAGGCAGCCAAGCAAGTCAATTTCTTTTATTAAAATTCAAAATGCTCTCAAGCAGCGTTCTAGGGGACTGTTAGACAGAACGCGTCAAAAGTGAAATGAGGAGCTCACTTTCTAGGATAAACACACCAGACGAGGATGTTCAGTGCAATGAGGACGAAGAAGAGAACAAAGGCAGACAATCCGAAGGACCAGGAGAGACAAGACTGGTCGGCCTCTGATATCCACATACTCGCGCCACTAATTTCCGCCTGTTTCTTTTCAAGGTCAAGATTCACCCCCACTACGCCCAGTTGCGTCAGCAACACCCAACCTACATGACCCATCCAACCCCAAGACAACAGAATAAATAAGGGTAGTTTATGGGTCAAAGGATAAAGGCACAACGACGCTACTCACAGTTCAGTACGAGGAGGCAGATAGAGGTGAACACTATTCGTGGGCTATGCTTGTCAAACACATTAAAGAGCATTCCAAATCCATTCCCAACAAGAGCCGCGTGTGCAATCATGCTTAAAATTTGAAGAGCCTGAGCGACATGTAACCAAGCTTAATAGATTAATTATTACAGATTATGAGAGATACTCGCAAAGAAGAACGGCCGTAGCGGGCGAATTTTGCTATCAAAAATGTAAAAACAGCCATTGTACAGACGTTGTTGATCTAAGGGCGATATGAAGTCTTCCAAACATATTTCCCATAATCCAAGACATAAAAATCTAGCTTTGGCACTGGGATATCTTGCAAACCAAAATGGTAAAATTGTTGCCAGAAAATTGCAAAGAAATCCAGCTGATATTGTGAGAAGATAAGTGTGAAGCATTGTATCTTTGCAACACCTAGAAAGTGCATTTAAACCAGAAAATTACACCATTTTCACTCATTTGAAAAGTAAATTGTAAAGAACTATGGTACTTCTATAGTTAGCTTATTGCATTCGAATAGCTGCAATTAAAGTAAAGTATAATATCTCATTATAAATAGGTCCTTTAGGAGTTGTTTTCAGTCCGACTCCAGCCATTTTGGCTTTTCTTTCATAAAGCATTACCGTTGCACACAAGCACCTGTCCAAAAGAGAATAAAAACTCTTCTTAAAAATATTTATCAGTATCTTGTATACCCACCTAGATGAAAAAACAGTATGTTCAAAATGACACTACTACGCATCGCTTACACCCAACTTACAAAATTATCCTATGTGTGGTGCTTCAAATAAGTCCACTTTACTGACTACAAACTCGATAGTCGAGGAGCAAGCTGTGCAACCTTTACGTCAACCCACGTTTTAATTCGGTACCGGAATCCTTATAATCATTCTTTCTATAGAAAAACAAACATATAGGCAAGAAAACAAATAAAAAACTTATATTTTAGTATTGATGATTGCCACATTACTTTTACTTTTTTAAAGCCTACGTTTGCATAAATCTAAGGAGCACAAGCTCTTTGATACCTTCGGTCTATCGCAGCACCTTAACGCTTTATCGAGATCATTCGGAGTACCCTCATTATCTCACAAGCCTAATCTGTTGAAAAATTTGCACAGAGCTACTACAGAATGTGGCAAAGTGCTCCGCGTCCCTCGACTGACCCACCCGCGGCTCACGAGCAAGACCCAATCCAGTCGGGAGCGACCAACCTCTCACGGGGCCACCTAAGACATTCACGATGACTACAGCATTATCTGTACAAAGCGGTCACCGAGAACAATAACTGTTACAATTCGACCACGTGCGCACAGAAGTGCACCCACTATAAGTGAGGTCAGGGATGAAGGGAGGGCTAACGCTACCGTGGCAAGGGGTGGTCTAAGTGAGTGTGAGGTTTCTGAAGATGCATCGACAAGCCAGCGCAGTAGCTGAGGGAGGCATTTCGTCGTTTGCGCGCCACCGCTGCAGCTGCTCCTGCTGTTGAACACCCGCTTGTTGCATCTCATCTAACAAGTAAGCGATGTATCCAGCGTCGAATTTGTCTGGCAGGAATATAAGAGAGAAAAGAGGATGTTGAGAGCACACAGCCACAAAAATTGACGTGATTTTGCATCCCATAGACTCACTGAGTTGTTGCCAAGAAGTGCCATGGATGCGTGCATAGAGGAGGAGCAGCTCGCGGTGGACGGATTGGATGGCGGTGCGTTTGAGAGAGCGAACAGCGGAAATGGCCCCACCGACATTCTCATAAGTCAGTGCGTCGCCTGCCATTTGCACGATCTCCTCCAGCGCGCACTCCTGCCGCTCCTCCCCTCTGCCTGGCGGTGCTGTCAAATCCGCCACACTACTCGACGGACTCACTGTAGAGTTACAAACGATTCCTCAGCCAATAATGAGTTCTAATGCGCACTCAAAGAACCAGGGCTCAACGTTTCAACAAATCTAACATCAATATTCGACTTTAAATGATCCACTATTAAAGTAGAAATATCATAAAAATCTTTGAGAGGGAAAGAGTAAGCCCACATACGTAAGAAGTTGCAAGTTAGTTGAGAGAGGAAAGCGCTCCACTGAAGATTCATTATCACATAATAGCAATATGCATATACGACGCATAAAGCGTACAAACCACAAAAAGCCCTTTCGACGCAACTGCCTTTTACAACGCAAAGTTTTCAATTGGATAATTTTCGTGAATTAATGACAGGCGCGTGAAAGAGGAAAGCTCGCAAAGATGTACTTACGGCAGCAGGCGGGGTGAGTATTATCCCACAGACGGTAGAGCATCGGCGCTTCCTTGCCAGCAGCAGTCTTGCGCGGAAAAGCTACCCACCTCGCCACCAGACACACCGGCAAGTCGGGACTCAAAGTCACCTCCTGGAGAGGGTAGGGAGAAGTGTGAGAAAGGAAAGACTTATCGTCAGCACTTAGCACCAGTACACTTATATGGTTTTGTGGGTGTTTTTATGCTCCCTCAAACATGCAGCGAGACGATTGTCGAACAAATTAGCAAAATATGCGCCCACACTGCCAGCACAGTTTCATTATTCGAACAGCGATGAATTGTTCCGTTGGTCGAGTGATCCATGTGACTCACTTGCAAGGCAGGGATGCTTACCAGAACGGAACTTCTTAAGTGCTGTACGCAGTGCGTCGTCCAAATCTTCCCATTACCGAATACTCATTTCATAATTTTAAGGAGTCTCTTTTTAGCATCTTTCCACGTGAAAACTCACATTTGTAAGTAGCTATAATTTTACGCATTGGATTCCAGAAATAAACAAGCGATGCCTTGGAAGACCAATAATTATAAATCAAAATGTGAATTTAGAAAATTGGAATTAACTCGCGGTCACAGGAATAGCAACACTCTCCAAGACAATATCTGAATTTCAATACAAGAATTAGACTTGAAAAAAAAAACCACTACAGCTACAACAGCAGATTTTTGGGACCAGCTAGCTCAACCGACCGAAAGAGCGCGGGCGATGGTGAGCGAGCCACCGAGGAGGACCCGCCGTCCACCGCCCAACCGACGCGCCTCGGCCTGGGCATCCATAAGCCAGGCTGGGTAAGCATCGAGCAGATGGGTGGGCAGGCCAGCGCGATGAAGCAGGTATACTAGGTTCCACAGCAACACCCTGCCGCGTCGGTGACCCAGCAGACCGGCCGATGACAGCGCCTGCACCGCCATGCTCTCTGTGCAGCCTTTGCTGCTCCCACTTCCACCTCCAACGCCGCTATCGACCACCGCCTCCAGCTGACGGCGCAGGACCAGAGGGCTGAGGAAAGGAACCGACAGTTCAATGAGGCCGTGCGAAAGAGGAGTCGTGGCAGCGTTGGTGGAAGGAGTGATCTCGAGGATGGCAATGGTGCGCACTATGAGCCTGGGCATGAGGGAATGGCGGCAACTGCTGCAGGAGAGACCGGTGTACGGTGGGTCACCCGCTGCCACCCACATCGCCATTATCTCCTCGTCGTAGAAGAGACGTGAGCAGGATGCACATGGCGTGCAGGTATTGAAAATGACTCGCAGCTCCTGCACTCGCGACACTGTCACAGGCCCTGTAGATGGCCTCGTCGTCGTAGAGGGAGGTCTCCGTAGCGCTGGCGGTGGTTTCGAGGACCTCGGTGATTCTGAGCGTGCAAGAGCCTGCACCAACTCCTCCGATGCTTCAGTAAAAGGCATTAGTTTTACTCTCCGTCAATCAGATAGTCGGCAGACAATGGCGGCAATGCGCAGTGGACTTACTGAGACTGAGAAGGGGAAAGGACGCTGAGGGCGAATGCTTAAGACCAACATCACGACGTGCTCTTACAAGTGAGGAGGAGCGCGAACGATGCCGCCGCATGGCAGCGTAGGCGGGAGCGGTAGCGGAGGACTGGAGTGATGATGGTGATAGTTTCATCACTAGTGGGTTTGCCAGGCACACACGATCCCCCACTGATCCTACCGCCAGCGGCCCTGCTATGGTGTACCACGAGGTTGGCTGGTAGGACAGCACTGAATAGAGCACAAACAAAGGAAGAGCCTACGTAATTTAACGCATGAATTTAAATCATACATTGAAGGTAATTAGTCGTGCTGCAACTAATAGCCGTTACTGTCGGTGTGGATATAACTAAAAATGTTGGAAAATGGGAAGAAATGAATACTAAGCGAACACGATCTTCATTTTAACAATGAGTATCACATCGCCACATCTATCGTCATTACCAACACTAATGCCAATAAGTGACTAATAAATACAGTCCTCAAACATTATAACTGCCATCGCTCATGATGTTCGTCTGTTACAAAAATTGTGATTTAGATTCAAAGTAGCACATGTTAATTGAAGCCATTACATTACAAAAGCTGCACAAAATGCGAGAATGTTATGTGGTCAGTTCCAAGAGAAGATTGAGCATACACCGGCAGATATTGAGCTATAGAAGTATGGTTTAAATTTAGCGTACCAGCAAGCTGGGAGTCGAAGGAGAACGCGAGGGGAGATGCGGCTACAGTGGTGTTTACGACGCCCTCCTCATTGGAGGTGATGGAACCGCGCGGCGTGTCGCTAGTTTCAGCGCGTCGAGAGGGCGTTGGAGACATCGCAGAGACCGATAGGTGGCGCTGCAGCAGCTGGAACCATAACGACGAGGACGTCGAGGATTGCAGTGACATCTGCGTTGCATCTGCACCCTGCTGAAGTGCACAATCACGCCCACATGATTTTACGAACTAAGTGACGATCCGAACATCAAAATACATGTGGGATTTCTAAAATAATGACATATGTATACTGGAAACCGTTACCCGTGTAAACGAAATATTCCAACATTTTAGTAGAGCAAAATCTTACAGAAAAACATCCATTCTCATCTAATTGTTAATTTGATGGGCGCCCGGAGAATATAGTACAAGGAAAATAACAAGCTTTGTCTTATGTAACATACTTATCACTTAGACTTAACACTCTTGATCCACAACCAAGCGCAAGCAAGATGGCCAGAGATGGGAGAAAAGTAAGAAAGACCTACCCTCAAAGCCTCATCAGCAGAGACACTGGAGTTGACGGGCACAGAAACAGTACCAGAAGCGGCGGTGGTGATGGAGGAGACGGAGGCGGAGATGGGGGCGACGGCCCAAGGCCGCATGTTGCGAGGCAGCCTCGTTCCGTTACCTGGTTGACCAAAGAGGCTAAAATAGCCAATGGACTTGTTGGCAGTGGTGCTCACGCTGCGACTGCGCAAGTGTTGCGACGGCTGTGGCGATGGTGACGTCGACGGTGACTGCTCCAAGGTGATTACATCCGGATTCACGTATTCTACCCTAAAGGAGGCCAGTTTCCGCATTGACGCCTGTGCAAACGACTTCCAGCCTCTGCAGAGGGACAAAAGGCGAAGAAAAGAGAGAAGGGAGCACAAAAACAAAATCGGTATGCGATTAATTTATGGCTCACTTTTTAGAGAAATGAGCCTGTTCCACGGGCTCGAGTAAGCCGGATGTCTTTCGGTTGCCATCGCCGATGGAAATTCTGTCCATAGATCCAACTAGTTGGCTATTGCCAAGGTTAAAATTGCTACTGCTTTTGCTAGGACCGTCACCATCGCCATTATCACCGCCGTCTCCTTCATCGTCTCCGATGCTGAAAGACGGTTGGCTCTCGCATGGATGGCGTGGAGAGGAGGCATCACAATTCTGAATAGGCGTCGATAGAGCCTGTGGAACTAAGCACGGTGGATCAGCCACTAGGAGAGAAAGAAAGATGTATGCATTCGTTGAAAAGGTGGTTTTATGAGCGAACAATGAAAAAGCCCATGCTTTTCTGGAACACAAAGGTGACATCTGCTTCTTAAAGCGATAAAATTTCTTCGGGACTCACTTCAAGACCTTAAGCCGCACATTATTAGTAACTTTCCCACCCTTTTTGATTGTCTTGCAAAATGATGTTTGTGGAAGGCTTGCTATTCTTCATATACATAATTTGGCAGAAACAAAACGCACCTTCTCTGGATAAAGTTGTTGATATACCTATGCCTGACTCAGCACCATCTTCTGCACTTTCAGATGAAGTCAACTTGTGGCCAAGATCGCGTTGCAGCTGAGAGGCGGAGAGCATGGGTTATTTTGCGCATTTGTAAGTGAATTGGAGGTCAGAGATACTAATCAAGACGAGCCTACCTGATTAGCCATAGCGTAGGAGGGTGCATTCAAGGGTCGGCTGCTCCAGAAGCTGACCACGCCCTGATCTGAGGTGCCGTATTCATAAAGCAACGCAATTAGCACGCGCACATAGACCTAGATACAGACAACCACCTTCGATGTCTACCATTGGCTACACTCGTTCCAACATAGTCAAATCATCAGCTGTCAATACTGCTCAAAATACTACCTTAGAAAAATTCAAATTAGAACTAAACGATCACAGTGATCGATTTCTTATTGTCACTTCAATACTATCCAAGGTCAAAAACCAAATAAAATGCAAATAGTGAAGACTTAAGTCCATCTAGTGAGTACCCGGTGCCGTGCAGCTTAATTATTTGACTTTTTTGTCTATGGCAATGGGAAGTGGGGCACTTTGGCATTTACTGCTTGGAGAAAAGCATCAGTGAAACATAAAGATGTGTATCTGACCTGATCAACGGGTTGGAGTGGTGAGTCCCAAAGACGCAAGAAGACGTCTACGACGTGAAAGAGGAAGTGCCGAGCCTCCAGACAGATACCGTCGCCATTGTTGCCCCTACCACAGTGTTGTTGTAGAGAGGCGATGAAGGCGGGCAGGAGAAGGAACCAAAGCGAGTAGACCTCCGACAGCAACTGCCCCGCCCACGCCACGCCGCCCGCATTGCGCCGTTTTGTCGCTGTAGCAATAACAGCAACGGGACCAATGGATTCCACTTTTACCACATCCACTTTATATCAAAAACGCGTCCTAACAGCACAGGTTAATATTTGGGGAAGGTCTTGTGAGACTGACCGGCAATGAGGCAGTCCGTAGTCTCCTGCAGGGTACGCTTGAGTAGGGAATTCAGCTGCGCCACACCCAAAGCCTTTGGGACCCCATTACCGTGAACGAAAGGGAGGGGAGGAGGGGTGTGGTGCAATGAGGGACAAAAGTCCTCGCCATCGCCTAACATCACGTCAGTATCGTCAACGAGGCGGAATATCAACTCTTCCTCCCCTGTCTCCATTTTTGTCACCATCGTCCTCGACGGGATAGTAGCAGCAGCAGTAGCACCATTATGCCGAAGACGAGTGCAAAGTTCGTCCAACAAGGACGTATTGACAGTCTCGGGGAAATGATCCCGCCGAGTCCAGGTAAAGTCATTTAACGGCAGATCTGAGCACAGTGGATCCAGTTCAAGCAAGCCTGATGGTGACCCGATTATTCTAGGACACTCACTAAGCGGGAGAGGAGTAGTGAAAATGTCAATGCGGTTGCATACACAATTGAGGATAGTTTAGTAAAACACAAAAGGCGATTTCTGACAGCTCAGTTGTTGGTATAAGAAGGTAAGTCTTAACTAATTTACCGATGTGATCGAAAAGAGGTGAAAATGGGTGTATTTTGCGATTTTATTCATTGACTGAAATCTACATCACAAACAACCTTTTCCACTCTCTGAGGGAATTTCAAGACCCAAATTCACTATGGCAAATGCGAAAAAACGGTGCACTTAAGAACATGGCATTGTTATTATTGATATTGTGATAGCATTAGCTAATTCACTAAGTTAAAGATAGAGAGGACACTAAAAGCTCTCCTCACTCCTTTAAAAATTTTTTTGGAAGAATTAGGCAAGCATATTGGGAATAACACAGAAATAGGTAGAAACAAAGACCTAGGAGGCAAAGGGCGGCCACTGAGACTGCTGCCATCGGTACCACTGAGGCTGTCCCTGGGAGAAGCGGAGAAACCGTTAAGAGGTGCGGAGGCAGCGCTGCCAGCGTCGCCACCCGAGCCGCTGGAGACCTGAGAACACGTCTCACCGCCTCCACCTCCTTCGATATCACCGCTGCCACCGATTCCACGGCTACTGCCGCCTTTCGTCTTTGATTGGTAGCGAGTGAGGCTAAGATGGGCGATGGCGTTATCGAAGGCTTCCAGCTCAGCAGTGCGCTCGCTGATGCAGTTGAGATCCCGTACAAAATCCGCCCACAACTGTGTCCCCACCAGCGTCGCGTAAAAGGCATTTGATGCGCGATCCGCCGTGTGCTTCACAAACCCTACACGTACGCACACATATGGGCAAATCGGTGAAACACCATTGAACAAAGTGATCTCAAGTTTTGCTTAGTGTTTACTAATGGTAATCACTTTCTTACAAACAACTATTAACTGGGACACAGTTGGTGATCATTCAATGGCAGTAAAAACAGTGAAACATACAGAGTGACCTGATTTGTCTTAAAATGGATGCAAATCATTAAACTTCTACGTAAGCGAATTTCACGCATGCCTTGGAGATGAAAGGTCCGGAATGACAACTCTACTTACATCTCATTTCGGCATACAAAAATCGAAATATGTCGAGTTCAAGGACAGTTCTGACTAATGTGAGGCCACATTCCGCACAGAGGCAGAAAAACACATGTTGGACAAGGTGCGAGTGATCGAGAATGCAACCATGAATCACAACAAGTAACACAAAGCCCCTATGTTGTCAACTCTCGCACAGCAGTTTTAAGGGATAACTTTACGCACCCTCAGAGTCGAAGAGGAGTTCCCTGTCTTTGAAGATGACAGGTAAAAGAAATTTGCGGTAGTCCTGCAACAACTCCGTCATGAAAGTGTAGCACGCTCGACGTACATTTGCGCCCAGAAGGGACTACGGTAAAAATTTTAAAAAGAAGTCTGATGAATGAATTTCCCTAATCGGTTCAATCGTCCATCAAAATTAAGGTAATTGGATAAAACTCCAGTCTCAATAAGAGATCATTTCACTTTAAGAATGTGGAGAAAATGTTTTACAAGCGAAGCTTTGCGTAAAATTGAATTAAATGATTTTACATCATAAGATAAAATTGTACAGAACTACAACTACCTACAACTATGACGTTTGCCTTTGAAACAATGCAGCACAAACAGCCAGAAACACAAATGAAGTATTTGTTAGACGATAGAGTGAGGTTAAAACGCAAACGTCTTAAAGTATCCATGAATGAATAACAAATACTCCAGAACAAAGAATATGGTCGGAGATGCGGACGAATCCCACTTTACGAAACAAATGCAGCAATCCAATGATGGCCATCCAAGAAATACTGCTTAAATTATGAATTGTAAGACTGAACACCTTTGGTGATGCAAATAGCTTGCATCGGCCCCCCATCCCGCCATCAAGAGTGTTTCATTGTTAGGACTATAAACAAGCTACCACTTTTGAGAAGGACCAAATAGGTCATTGATATCTGAGACACGCGAATTTACTGCCAAATTGATACATAGCATCATGAATTGCAAATACGGTACGACTAAAAAAGAAACTTCAGCCGGCTTGATCATAAGCAACTCTGACGGTTTTCGAAGCCCCAAAAGTAGTGGGTCCAATAAGAACGCCTTCAGGAAGGAAAGGTGAAAAAAAAATAAAACGTGACTTGGCGGAGCGTACCAGGTGGCTTTTGTATTTCTCTTGGACTCGGACACCAATTTTAGCCTCTTGGTGCATGCGCAAGTCAAGCTCGGCCAAGCGCTCCTCGTTGCGGATTAGGGCAGTGCGCAGGCGCTTCTGTGGCCCGCGGGGCAGCACAATGCGGACGCCCGCGACAGTGGTAGTAGCGGGACGAAATTGGCGCGTGTCTAGGTCCACCACGCTGATATCCGCCTCCGCCGAGGGCAGCTGGAAGAACTCGAAAAAGCGCGAGTCCACCCCAATGAGATAAGGCGAAGGTGACTGAATTACGTGGATGCACCGCATGTGGATGAGTGGAATGTACACCAGCACCCAGCGCAGTGGATGGATTAGCTGAAGACACACATACAAAATTGAGTTGATAAAACCGAGCAAGGTGATTAACCACACTGATCGTGGTAAAGGTGAGCTGACAATCATGCAGAACGATCAAGGACTAGTTGGTAGTGGGGTATCACGTTAGCAAAAAAGTACTTGCTCAGTAACATAAATGACAAGCACGCTATCAAACAATCGCCTCAACTTAGGGAATTAAAAAGTAGAGAAAAATAATCTGTACCCAAAAAAAAGTTTGTCTCTTACAAGTGACTTCCAAGAAGTAGTGGTCTTGTAAAAAACCGTGACGTTAGAGCACAATGCCCGTGTTTATAGGACATTCCCACCAAAATATAAAAAGAATATTAAAAGGGCATTTGTTCCGATGTGGAAGCCACTTTGTAACAAAAGCAAGGGAAGGAGAGGAGAAGTGGGGTGGGAGGGACGTACTGTGATGAGCTGCTGAATGGTGTCCACGAGGAGGTCAGGCATGACGGAGACGAAGAGGAGTTTCTGCTCGGTGAGAAGCTGCACCATTAGCTGCAGTGTCAACTCTGAGCCGAGGCGATGCAGTAGGTGGGCAAAGGGCTCACCCGAACTACAAGGTACCAACAACAAGCGATAAAAAATGTCCTGTCCTGTTCTCTATTTGACCTGTAAACGCCAATTCGGTTTATTTCGCGGCCTTAAGAATTGACAAGTCTCATTAATAATAGTGCACGCGAAAATGAAGTACCATTCACATGAATATCAAAGAAATACCCGAATGAAGGGATATATTTGTATAGGTACTGCGTGATATCACTGACCTGGAAAGGTGGTTCCCATAAGGAATTTGTAGCCGCATATGGTAGTCATCAAGCTAAAATAACGGATAAGAAGTCAACAATTAAAACGTTGTTGATAAAAAAGGCTATTCAAGTTTACAACTTACATCGACAGTGATGTTGGGAGACCGGCGATCAGGAAAGGGAATTTCGCAGAGAATAAATGCTAGGTATCTAAAGTCGGTGTGAAATCAACAAAATGAGCATAGTTTGGTTTCCAAAGCGAGAAAAACGGTTTAATATCGTTTAATCCCTGAAGATCTACTCCAGCACCCAGTATGGACACAACTGGAATGTTAAATTAATAGGATTCCAGTTGAGAGTAGTAATATTCATTCATTCTTGTGTAAATGACAGTGTGGACTCTGCGAGTGAGGTAGTCGAAAGCACGTCTGGTTTAGCAAAGACCCAGCTACATATTAAATGATTGTACAAGGTAGTTAAATTTGTGCTTACTTGTGAAAACAACCAAGTGGCTTAAAAAAAGATTTCGCCTCTGGACGCAAAAAATTGATCATCTTCGCTTATTCTTTTCTTCTACTTTTCAACTGTCCGTGTCACAAAACTGTCAAATGCCAAGAAAAAGTGGTGTCAATAAAAATATCATCTCAGATACACGAATGATAAATCAGCGGTTGGAAATAGGAATGAGATTTGGTCGTATAGGGTGTAAAGTCTTGCGCTGTCTTATGTGTCAAGCCTTTCTTTCGCACAATTCTTCAGTCATGGCTACTTCTGAAAAGGAAAGAAGTTTGTCTTGCACACCGTCCGCCCACACTGCTGCATCGAGTCGAGGAGATAGATCACAGTAGCAATTGTTGCCTCGGCTTCAGCTAGTGAATGAGTACTTCACAATGAACAATTGTGACCGCACAACTCCGCATTAATATCAAGAATGCAGAATCTCCTTCAACGCAACGCACCACCACAACCAAGTTGTTCAAAACACGCCTCACCAACAAGTTCCGCCACTGCGCCTTCTTCAAATGTCACACACACACACACACACACCACTCGATAAGAAATCCCTGCTATCTTAAAACCCATGTCGCACTCGTCAAGCAGACAAGCTGGAACCACACCAGGTCCAGCCGACAGTTTGTAGGGCCTCGGAGCAAGGAGACCATGGTTCCGAGCTCTACAAAGAGCACCGACTGACACTCACACATGCTTTGTGGCACACACAAACAATTGCACGCACTTTGAACGTCCCTACAGGCTACAAGTCGCTGCAGCAGCAAGGTGCGCCGAAAACTCCGCGGGCCCTCCTGGTTGCCCGCTGAATAACGTGCCTCAAGTCAGTGACATCAGTCTATGACCAACATTCAGAGCGCTATTTCGAAGTAAAAAAAGTTTCCCAGACTAATACTTTCCCATCGCAGAGCCTTTGCTTCCATATAACTACCACATTTGAAGCATTTTTGGACGTCATTATATATCTAGAAAGGAGCAACATCCACCCTACCTTTCGAGAGGAATCGACTGGTCCTTAGAACTGAAACAGCGGAAGTGAAGGAAATCAAGGAAGGGTTTAAGCCCGTTGCCGAAATTGAATCGTGAGACGAGGCAAAGAGTCTTGGTGACGCCGAGCACGCGGTCACCGATGCGAGAAGAGGCGAAAACGCCCTGACGCTGCTCGATGCTCAGCAGCTCTTCTTGCGTAAAAAGCTCCGCCTCCGCCTCCGCCTCCCTTACTACCATTGCCGCCTGTTGCCGCCCTCCCCCTTCCGCTTCTTCCTCTGCCTCCTCCATTCGCACAAGCTCTGGGTCCACATTCAGCCGGTAGCACCGATCTCGGTCCAGCTGCGACACATCGTAAGGCTCGTAGAAGGTCAGTGCTGATCCGTGAAACTACAAACAAGAAACAGTCAACCCAAAATAAACCGTACAACGCAAAGTTGCCGCTCGAAACAACTATTCCAACAGATTTTAACAATAGTTTTTACGACTATCCGCTTCACCCGAACCGACGATAATTGGTATTAAAAAACGTCCTGCGGCATGTTGAAGCTACTACAAATATCAATAATACTTCCCATTAATTTATGCTACAAAACAACACCAAGCGCGTCTGTGACCTCACGCAGATCAAACTCTCTTAGATTTCGGTGCTTTGATATTTTCTTGGGCCATAGATCTATATCAGACACAATAGTTTCCTCCACTTATTTCAAGAGTTTATCGTCAACATATCCTGAAGTTTCAGTAAAACACATAAAGCCAAGGTACGATTAATATTTCCGAGTGCGGAGGTAATGCAAATGTTGGTAGATCAAAATTCGCCATCAATAATTATAGGGTTTTTTTCCTAATCAAGCGCTACCTTATTCAATACTTCATACCATCATCAAACGCCAAAAGTTTCACCACGAGTAATAGTGCCCAAATTAGAGTGGATTAGAGAGCTATGTAGAAACATTCGAAAGCTTCTAAACCACAGTGAAACATCTTCCACACACGTCGTGGAGCTGCAGTGATGCCTTGTAAAGTACTAGTTAATCAAACTTTAAGAAGGTCGACAGTAAACTTCCCACTACCGGAACGTCAGAGTAGATGGAGGTACCTTTTTATAGGCGGCGTTGGTGACGACGAAGGTGAAAAAAACGGATCCAGGAGGATTTTGGTCGACCGACCAGGACTCGATGGCTGCACCCCAAGGTAGGCAAAAGTTGGATAGAGTAGCAATGTCCACCGTGTTAAATATAGGCTGATTCGCCATTTCATCTAAATGAAAAAAAAATAGCCGAGAGTGAATCAATTGTCAACCATAAAGTTTCCTCTGTCCGATTATTTACAAATTTCTTTAGTATATGTTTCAAACAGATCTGATAGATTCGACACGTAGGAGACATGAATAAGCGCAGCGGACGTTATTCCAGATAGCGTATGAGGCAGAGCACAGGGGGACGCAGTGATGTGATGGAAAGGAGCACGACCCTAACTGTATCAAAAAGTAGACATTGTTTTCTCCAAAGGGGGTACATACAACCAACTCCCAAGCAAGTACAGTAACCAATGGAAGTGTGTTTTGAAAGCACACCTTAGTACAGAAAACAGGAAATAGGATGGGTCTTAAAATATGGCGCGGTCCACCTTGAAGTGGAGAAAGAAGTACCTGTTGCCATGGAGGGAGAGGAGGAAGCAGAGGGAACGTGGTACCACATAAGCACCTCCGGTTGGTAGGTTGCGATGTACCGCTTTACGAAGGACTTTTTGTAGCAGATATACATATCGTCTGCCATCTACAACATGAACACAACTTAAATCAGCCCAAGGAGTCTAAAATTAGAGCTTATTAACTTCGTAAACCTTAATTTACTGTGCTCACTCACACTAAACCAAACTTCTATGCACACAAATAATTTCTAAACTTTTTCCTTTATTACACTCATGGACACCGCAAAAAGATGCTATTGTTAAGCGACAGCTGGAAGCGGCGGATTGGGATAAGCCGAAAAACGCTGGAGCATCTCAGTATGGAAAGGAAATATTTGCTTCCAAACACACAAGCGCGTCAGTGACCCGTACACTCAGCGCCCTGGCCCCAACGCAACTACTTTCCCAGTGGTATTACAGCCCCTGAGGTGCAGTAATATCATGAAAATAGCACCTAGTGCATTGATTGCAATGCCCATTAAAAATGACCATTTAAAGCGTAAACAGTGGGCAAAAAGAACAATGTGTAAATTTAGATGCTTTGAGCCACCGAAATCCCTAAAAGGTAAACACATGGCCATGTCAATTGTTTATAAGTACGTACTGGTTGCCAGAGCCAACAACTGAAAACGCAAATCGTTCGAAGTTATGGAAAAACGCAGCGCAATAACATAACATTAGCATTACGAAAAGATGTTAACAAATGATAGCGGAAAGGCAGGAATTCGCAAAATAATGCCCCGTAATGAAACATGATAGGTAGGTGGTTTAACTTTAGGCATGGAGTAAACATGTACATACACATAGAAATGATGGGTAAGCCTTGTCGTATCAACAAAATTTCACCAACAGTGTTTTCTAAATAACAATGATAAAAAAACGCATTTTAAATAGGAGACCCGAAGAACTATGTTAGCCCATTTTTAATAGTAATCAAGGCAAATAGATATGCTAAAAGTGGATGTTCGCTTTCTTGCACAGCTCAGGTGGTCTTATTTTCTCTAGAGAAGTAAAAAGGTCAAAGAGACGAGGTTTGGCACCACTTTGCCAGCGATGATGGGAACAATAGCAGATGTGCAAGTTAGGCTGGTTATCATGGCTAAGCAATAGTAGCATCAATTCAAATGCATAGTACACTTTAAAACGCGCATAGCTATACCAATTCAAAAATTTTGGCTTATTTAATTTGTAAGTCAATAATTTAAAAAAGCATTAGTAACGCTAATGTGCCCATACTTCGGAACAAATTTAGAAGACCCCATTAATTCCATGCTGCGACGTACGAAAATACCCCATGATGGTAAATCAAGGCGAGCTCTGTCGACAGAAAATGTATCTATTTCACACAAATTGGAATACGTCAATTTACAGCTTTTCATGATTTACGGAAAAATGTTTCCACTGGGCTTAAGTCTACGGCCGTAAGCTAAGTTCTAAAGAGGTATAAATATTACGATAAGAATCGAATAAGTGTTCAGGCAAGAATATTAAGCGTGAAATTACGGACTTAAATAAAAAAGAACGAACAGAAAGGAGAACATCTCAATCAGTGAACCACTTACCAATGAATGAATTAACTTTTGGGGTAGCTCCTTGTACCCCAATGGACAACGTTCTCCTTTCTTCTTCAATACTACACAGATATCTGTAAGTGCCAGCTCATCAACGCCGTAGTTTTTATGTAGCCGACTGTACGACAGATACATATTTGAGGTAGGCAAAAAACGCTTTTTCATAATGACTGCCGGACGATGATCAATGGTATGAGTGATATTTGACGAGTTTGGCTTTAATCTCTGATCGGTGTCCACAAGTCTAATGAAAAAGAAATGAATAGGGTACTTTTCATTGAAAATCAACAGAGTGTACCTCAGTTAAACCTTACCCAATATCACCAATTGGTGGAATGTCATATCCACGACGATAACAAATACACAAATCATCACCAGAACGGCTTTGTAAGAAGCAACCAGTCGAACCACCGATTGATTTGTCGATCAGTTGGTAACCATCAGGAGGATGCTCCTTCTGACTCATGTTAACCAACTACAGCACAATTTATATTTTTACATAACTACCTGGATATCAATGATAGGAGTCGTGTACCGAGAAAAATCCAAACACTTTGATTCCGAGAGCACAATCTCTTCACTATTAAGCAGAATTTCCGAGACATTAAAAGGAGCTGGCCTCTCAGAAAGGCCACAAACGGCGAAGTACTCGGCTATATGTTTAGATCCACCACCGTTTGAATGCACATCGTCCATATTTTTGGGCAATGAAATAAAAGTTATCTAAGAACAATTGCAAGCGCTGCACAGACTGTTAGAACATTAGACGATGGTTTCTACCAGTCAAATTGGGCGGATTCCTACAACAATGTGGGCTGGCAAGTCACTAAATTATTACTAATCGAGAAAAATACTCCGATTAAATAATACACTTATTTGAACCGAGTAAACGAAGAATGTTGCTTTTTCTGTTGCATCTTTAATGGCGTATGACATCCCATCTTCATACGATGATTCCCATTGTGTTAACAATATGTGAAAAAGCCATCCAAATTGACGACTATAGTTATTGTCTCCAAATAAATAGTTTGAAGATTTATGCCAACCTTGCTTCCCAACCTCATTGTTGTATTGTGGAAAGTGCCAGATACATGTCAAGATTAGCCCAAGACAACTAACCTGCACGGCCGCGACTTGCCAAGCCATGTCCTACTGGATTGAGCTTACATGGTTCGCATGGTTATTGATTGTTTGGGTAATCACCACCACGATATTGACAATCTACTTCGGGACCTGCTACATTTTTCGCCGTTGGAAAAACAAGGGTGCCAAACCCATTAAGCGTCGAAAGTCGCTATGACCATGACGCCGCATCGGCATTCAGAACCCACCCCTCCTTTGCTGTTCCGTCCTGTTTCCAGTAATAAAGTCCTCTTGCGCTGCACCATCTTCTCCAGTGCAAAATTAGGTTGCGTTGACCGACGATCGGGCCGATGATCGCGGGTAACGCCCGCCAACAACATCTCATAAACCACCTTACAAACCTCTGTTTGTCGTCAACATGAACCTACCGTCTTCCTTCCCCAGTATAAGCACTGCTACAACTATACAGAACAAAGTGAGTACTGGTAGTGTGAGTATTTTAGCATTTAATGGCGCCCCCACGCTTCATTCGTGATAACGCCTTTACAGGCGAATCCAAGACCGTAAAAAAAAATGCCCACAAGGCAGAACCTAATCACAAACAATGACGGGTGCTTCGTCAGTGTCCCAGTCCACCTCTTCAGCCAGCAGTCCGCCGTCCACGAGGGCGGAGTGTCGGCGTCCCGGGAGGCGCACGTTAAAGCGTCGTTCCAGGCAAACGCGAAGCCCCTCTGCGCGACTCAACAGGTCTTCCACCAGTCGAATTTGATCGGCTGGAGCTGTTGCTGCTGCCTCCGCTATGTTACCAAAGAGCCGCGTCATCGTGTGCGGCAGAAAGGCGGGTCCATTGTGGCACTCATACCACTCGTCGAAATGGGCGGGGAAGCCTCTCCCCTCGTTTTCTTCTCCTCCCGCATGAAGGAGCCTCGCCACGTTGACATCAGCCCCATTGCTACCCGTGACCTCGCCGCTGGCGCTGTACATGAGGAGACGGTAGAGGCTTGTAATGAGGGCTTTGTAAAGTCGCGGCCTCTCCACCACCGCACGCTCGCAGTTGGCCAGCAGAGAAAAAAGGCGCCGCCACTGATACCAGCCCTCCAGAACTTCACCTAAATTTGCACCAATTACTTACACTGCGGAAGTATTGGTTTACCAAAGAGGAAGACGACAAATGCAAAGTGAAATTCGCCAAGCAGACGAGCCTCGGCAGGCGTCAGTGCGCTAGTTGATGACAATTGCTCTCCGGGATATTGCAGCTGCGCAATAATGTGATTAAGGGTGTATGTTTGGTCCATGTTGTACTGACTTATCTGCGCTGGAGACGAACCTGGTGGGTAGAGCGGATGCTGGGGCAGTTCTGTCCAGTGTAACTAATATCTAGGGATAATCAATCAATTGGGAATCTTACATCAGTCTCTGGAAGAGTCCTTAAAGTTGGCAATTGCTCCTCCCCTCTGGCAAGTGATTCTGATGCAGCAATGCCTTCACAACTACGACACAAACGGGTGGGGATGGGTAGGGAGGCGCTGTCACGACTCATTGATTTTTCCGACAGAAATAAAGCACAGGAGTATATATATCTGCCAGAGGGTTGTAGTCTGTTTATTGTGTCTAATGTAATATGCGAGGAAAGTGCTACCCAGTTGGCGAATCTGCAATAGTAATTTTGCATGTTTTTTACAGTACAAGGGGCACAGAAGTTCTCAGTGCAGTATTTACCTCTCTTTGGGATAGGCTATCAGATACATTTTCACTTCAGTCGGATTCGATCTCATTAAGTCGACGTCGCCTTCGGTGCTGGGCAAGTCCACAAATTCCTCGGACTCCTTGACCCAGCGTTTTTTGACGACACATGGCTTAGAGAGATCGAGGAAAACACCACATCGCGGGCCGGAGATGACCTCTCCTTCCGGACCATTCGCGGCCGCGTTAATGAAGAGGTAGTGCAGCCCAAGGGGGATGTTACGAACGCCGCGAAAATTACGACCCACTGTCCATACGTTCGTGTCTAGTCCTATCAGCGTGTTCGGTGGCACATCGGAGAGCAGAAGCCAAGAGACGTGCATGTTAACATCCTCCTCTCCGTCCTCAATCTTAGTCATTTCTCTAAAAAAGATGCAAGTTTACCTCTACTATATCTTTTCCAGAAAGAATATTACAGTTGAAGGATTGTTTTGCTGAATCTGAAAGAACAGCGGTGAATCTTGTGCTTATAGCAGCTTTATCGTCACTCTCTACCATAAATAAAGATCTTCACATGCCTGTCGAATTATCGAAACTAAAGAAACCCTAGGATGGAAGGGACACAGTAAGCAAGGGTCGAGCTATGTCAGCAGTAGCATCAGTGGTCCCATTCGATTACAATTGTAGTATTAGCCGCAGCCGTTTATTTTAGCTACACCATACCACAAGTCCTCTTTAATCGATGGTTTGATAAAAAAACACCAAGAACCCCGAGGGGTTCACCAAAAAGGTCTCCTATGTTGCCGAACCTCAGGAACCGGTGCAAAGGTAAGTCGCAAACCAATTCAAGCAAGGAGTTTCCTAGTACCCCCCTGAAGAGCGCCTAAATTTTTCATTCATGTCACTATTCTACACAGAAACACCTTTGGTCCAAACAGAGCTTGGAAGAGTTCACATATCCTGCTCCTCTTCTAGTCTCTAACGCTTCCCACCTCTTTCTAGTCACAGATAAACTAAGGAAATAATTCATACGACTATTTCATAGACTTAAACGCAGTCTATCTATAGTAAACCCAAGAGGTTTTCCGTACTACCGATGGGCCTTCCGGTTTGTATTCAGTAGAATGAAGGCAATGAAACGACATCAAATCGCAGTGTGAAGAATACTCCGTTTAACAAAATCCTTCATTCATCCGAAAAAAGCATGAGAGCTATTTTCTATGCAGTACCAAAGTCATTTTATGTCTCGAACAAAACACCGCATTACGTTCGAAAGTATCGCATCATCAACTGATAAAATGGATAAACTTCCCCCAAGTCTCACTAATCACCGACACAAAAAGATACACTATCCCTACTTGTAAAACACAACTTCGATCCTAGGCTACTGGGAAGTACAAACGCCAAAAACGAATAAAAACATCTTTGTTTGTAAAACGGATCCCCAAAAATTCTCACTTAACTTTGCAAACCAATGAACACGTCTCAGTGACTAATACAAATAGTTCTATTCGGATTATTCTCAGCATTTTGCCTCACATGCTTGGATTGTATCGAAACAACGGAAACGAGAAGTTGGTATTGGGTCGGTTATGGAACACGGATCAGATGATCTTAAGAATAGCAAATTTTACGTTAAACAGAGTAGCAATTAATGTGAACGGGCACAGGACCTGTTACTACAGCCGCTTCAAAAATGGGTTCCGCAAAACTGAGGTTTTTTAAGATAAAAAACGGATCGCGATAGAAAAGGCCTTAATCATGAATATGACTGCAATAAGGCTTTTAAAGAATCGAAGTAAACGCTATACCATGCGTTAATGTTAAATCATTTGCTTCGGAAAAGCAATCGTCGGCTTTTTATTCTTACTAATAGCAAGCAACATAGAAAACTCACCATCGCCAAACAAGTAAAAAATTACTTAACGAATGATATGAAATAGCAAAACTCGTCAAGTACTTCATGTCATTTGATGGTAAAACAGCTAGTGGAAACATACTACCAACTGTTTATGTGATTGAATGCAACAAAGATGGTAGACCGCGCACTACAGTATTCGAATGAAATACTACAGCAAAACAGAGGATCCGATCCCGGAAACACCCATAATACCATAGTGACAGCAACTAGGTGTCAGTGCAAAACAATGAAAAATTCTGACACACGAGATTTCAGAATCCACAACAGGAAAGGTGACAGCATGTCATGAACGCTCATAACTTTCATAGGAGAACGGTGTTTTACTGTACCAAAATCAGAAATGAGTGTCCAGAATGCTATTATTCCCCAATTAACCAGCACGATTATGTACGAAAAACTTAAATGCACATTAGCGTGGAGGAAGTACATACTTCACCCAAGCGTAATGGTGCGTTTTCACTTCTCCAGGCTTATATTACTTCTACAGTATCCTTGTTGCATACGACAATTTAAAAGGAACCCATCCCACAATGAATGCATCACTTCAACTTGCAATCATAGCATCTCTAAAGGAGCAGATCATTTCATGAAAGCAACTGAGGACCAAAGACGCCAGAGCTGCAGGATTCTTCTCCTGAATTGATGGACTTGACAATACAGGATCACAGAAATAATCTGTGGCGGTTAAAGTTCCAACTTGGTGTACCTTTTCGCCATGCTATGCAAGATATTCTGCATTTTAGAGACGCGTAACACCTTTTTAGAGCACGGTTTAGAATCAGCTTAACCCTTTCAGAAGAAACTGCAGCATTACAGATGAAGGCTGCCAGCAGGGGACGAAACTCAGCCAGATCTATCAGTTGGAAATGACGACCTACCTGCACTAACTCTCGAGGAGGCAACTTGGTGAAAAAGATTCGAGAAAGGCACACAAAACAACTGAGCTATTGAACAGGCAACAAGAGTTTATCTAAGACATGTAGGATATAAAGGGAGAATATTAGTGAATCACGGCACTTGCCGCTTTTTCGTTACTCTTCGTGAAGTACCTTTGACCATTTGCCAGGTTAACATATTAGGACAGCATCAAAACACGCAACTGCTCTTCCAAAGTTGTAAAGCCTGGAAGGTGAAAAGGGCAAACGGAGCAACAAATAGGATATGGGTTGAAGAAGTTCACCGAACATGTATTATTCTGGAAGCGTACTATCTTACAAATAAAGCAGTACTCCTCTTGCGAGCAAATACTCGATTCAAAAAAAAGGATGAAACTGCAACATACGTACAATAAGACCAGCCTCGAAGAAGTGGAGCATGAAATATTCCAGAAGATACACCCCATAAATATGAAAAGTTAGAGCAATTTGCACCGAGTTACGTGCTAACGGTGAAAATGATTTGGCTGCACTTGATTAGTAAAGACAAATGAGGTAGTGAAAGCACAAATTCTGGAAAGAACACGCACTACGCCGAACGAAAATCAAACAGCGGAACCGGTATTGGTCTGGCTGTGTCAACCAGTCGCACCACAGTCTGTAAAAACACTTAAAACAAATTCGCTAAAATCTACAAAAAATATTAACCCACGAAATTACAAAAATGCTTGTAGCCTGACAAATTAATCTCGGATTATTCTGCATGCTTGCACATCATAAAAAATGATAAGCACCTCTTCATGAAACACATAGAATATAGTATAATATTGGGATTACTTTACACCAAAGTAAAAAGCTGTGAGTAGCTTAACTTTGTTAACCTAATGCAGCCTGTTATGGGTGACCACTCCCATTACTATCCCCTCTCTTCTTATAAAGGGGAATCTTGTCTTAATTTTGAACGTTTTACTATAGCACCGTAGCTCTTCAAATTTTCCAGAAGAGATGGGAGGTCACCAGCACAGTGTAGTCCATATCTCATCTCTGAGTCATCCCTGAAGTAGAAGGAGTTCATAGTACCAGGGCAGTAAATGCGTTACCGACTTGCTGTAGAGCTTAGGGCTACTCGCACAGTGAAAAGAACAAGGCCGCCGATGGAGGTACAATGGCGGCGATCCTCAGGGGCCCAATACCAAAATCACGAGTTAAACAATGAACTCATTACAATGGCTGCACAGAAAATGACTGAAACTTATAATTTTTAGTTTTGCAAGCCCATGGGTTTACTCGCCTTTAGATAGTTCATTTCATATATGTTAAACGAGTCTTCTGCTAATGAATGCGACCTCTGTCATAAGCGATCACTAAGGCATGCAAAATCAAAGGATGGTGATATGTTAAATCGCTGGAGCGTATATTCGGAAACTCCACTGCACTTAATCATTTCAGGACCACTTGAAAACAGTGACGTTGGTCGTTGTCGCGTTCAACGTCAGTGAAGGTATCAAACAATCGTGGGACATTTACGGAGTGCGTGCATAAGTGTGCAGTGAGTCACGAGACTTGTTTATCCCTGATCCGGTCCGCCAACGCGCATAGAATGCGTGGACGTCAAACTCTCGCCTGTTTACGTCCGAATTCTAGCAAATCAGACCTCAAATTTGTAAAAACGACCCTGAGTTGCTGACTTTGATTTTGTATGTAGGACACACTAAATGTTTGCCGAAACACCCGAGTAGCAATAACAAGCGGCTAATGCTTTCCAGTTGGTATACAATGCGTTTATAAAAAGTGGTTTTCCGTTGGTTGCCAGGATCGAATGTTGACAATTACACATTATGCATTCGTTGTGTCATCAAACAGAACACAAACACACTAAAAATAGTCCATCCTAGTCAAATGACTTTGACTCATTTACGCACATATGCAATTGAGGTTGAATAAAAGGTAGACTTTGGAACTAGGTTTATTTAACTAAAATGGCCTATAGAAACAGGCATTGCTGTCAATTTAGAAAATATTATATCGAATTGTGGATATCTTAATGGTATCCTATTCTGTCGTGCTTATGTAGTGGTCCGAGGCTTCCCTGAAGACGAAAGGAGACACAACACTCGGCACAATACGTGATGCTGACGTACAGAAGGCCTTGAGCAGGAAGAGAGGACAAGAGGCTTAGTCCAAGGTTTAGGTCACCCGAAGTAGGTACAATAAGGAGCTCCGAGTGGCCCCCTTTCCAAAACCCAAAGTTAAACTGACAACTGAGGCATTACGCAGTCCATCTTCTAATTAGAGCGTCGTCCAGCCCGTCCCCTTGATCATCCTCCCCCATCAGCTATCACAACGTAATCGGTGCTGTAAGAAAATTACCCACGAGCCAATCGTATTGGTCATCGGATTTTCATCCGAGTGAAAAGAGACTTGATCGCAACATCACTGATCCCTCTTTACAATTTGACTGGATTTGGAATTTCGTCCACTTTGGAAACTAGATTCGGAGAAGGCCATCGTTAATCGCAGAAGCAATGGCTTTAAAACAGTTATATAACAAAGGATGGGATTCAATACAGTTTCGTGGGTTTCGAGTCCATTTCTCCTCAGCACTTGGTTTTCACTTTAGGACCGTCCAGTGGGTAACGTTGATAGTTCCGTAACGAACTTGCTAAATAATATACGGCTAGTATCGCTTTGGATGTTAATAGCATCCCTGCAAAACATGAGACTGTGGTAGTTTCCAAAAGTAGACGTCATTTTAAACCGTCTGCTAGGGGTTGTCACAGACTTTTCTGTCTGCAGCATATGCTCCTGATCCTCTCCGCAAGTTATCACCTAGCAGTAGAAATCTGGATAGTTGTTCTTTAAGATAGGGTTCGACTATTAATAACTCCAAACTAGCACCTCAAGGCTTCCTTGAAGACGCGAAATTGCATGATAATAGAGCAGAATATGTATTGCCGACATACAGAAGAGCTCCGTGTCCACCGGTATATCCTAGAATTCAGGCCGTTCGGCGGTGTCTCTATGGCGAATCCTCTAAGTGACCTGTTACCGAAATCGGGTGTTGAACCAACCATTAACGCATTACACAATCATCTAAAGTTAGGCCCACAAAAAAACGGCCCTGGACCAACCAAACAAAGTTACCAAATCTAGATTTTATTGTTTTATAAAAATACTCGCTCAGTTATACCACGCAGAGTGGTCAAAGTGGGTAAAAGTGGTCCACTAATAGGGCTAATAACGTGGAACTTTTAATTAAAAATTTTGTGTAGGATTTCAACTACTTATTTTAAAATAAACCAGAGAATAGCTCAAAGAAACATTGGCAGGAACTGCGCAATGCAGTTACGACCTTCCTACGAGGTAGACCTTATAACCACCTAAGGTGAGAATCTTGAGAGGTTAATTTTGAGGAAAGACACTACTTTTAAGTGCTCCAAATCCAGAAGTGTGACAAAAGCATACACTTCCTCGTCACCACTACTGTTGGCTGTTACTAGTTCAGCCGTACGGTTCAGCGGCAATGATTTCTAGCACCTGCTTAGGCGCACGACGCGGATTAACAAAGGAAACGGGGAAGCGAATCAAGCCAGGTAAGAAATTGGGTTTATTTGATTTTTTTCCGAAATCAGCTTGGTGAATAACCAAAACCATGGCAGCAGCAATGCTGGGGAAAAAGTGTTGTTTGGTAATCCAAAACGTGAACAAATGCGAACCAGTAAGTCCTGCCCCACTGATGAACCCAACAGTGGTTTAGATAAGAGTAGCAATGTTTAAAAATGGAAGAAAGGGAAAAAGCAACGCAAAAAAATGGACAATGCTTTTTGCTAGTAACAAACAACCACCTGATTACCCTCCTGCCGGACGATCAGATGACCGAAATGAAGACCCTCGGGTACTCTCTTCCTCACTTTAGTGGACACAAGTCTAATTCTTTTATTCTTACGAGAACACACCTTCTTTGTCTTCAAAACAGCCCAGTTATTCTGCATAAATGCTCATACATAATTTACATTTTTGTTGCGCTGGGATTATGGTAACAACTTTCAGTGATCTGATTGGCTGTTGACGTTTGCATAAAGGACGAGCTGTCTAGATGAAGTGTCAAATTTTAATGAATTTAATGAATTCATCCGCCTCTAAGGTTTCGCTAAATGAATTAAAATCAAATTTATCATTTTAAGTTGGACCATGACCCTAAATGGCATTATTAAATCTGGCTTCCAATCTGTCTGAGCGCTTTCAAATAAGTTGCTGCGAAATGCGGTAATACGTTGGTTGTTTGCTTAACTCTCGGTTTTGGTAAAGAGGTCAGTCAGGGACTCCGCCAGACGACCTGGCCTCTAGGCCGTGCTGGAGGATTCAAGCCTTACTATACATCCAAATTCCAAATCTGTCCGACTATAAGGTCTTCTTTCGTCTTCAGGGAAGTCTCAAGGCGCAACACATCCGTGCCAAATCCGACAAATTTCGAATTTTCCATGCAGAAATATGTCAATTCCAATTCACTGATGGAATCGTGTGTTGAAGATCTTGGTGAGGCTGAATAGTGGAAACGGTCAGTCGGGATCTTCAGGGGCACAGCACCAGAAATTTCATTGCAATTCCACAGGTAGTATGAGTTCTGTAAATGGTTCCTTTTCTCATTTTCTTTTCAAAGATGTAGTTTTAAGTCCCTATCGATGAAATGGCTTTAATACTAGCAGCTCGGAGGATTGTCTTGTTCCTAAGCGTTAAAACTCTTGTCGACAGACCCGTTTAATTACATGCCTGAGAGATAGCACTCCCTTCGGCCGAGTGATGAATTTCAATCTCTCGCTCTCTAATGCATTTCCCACGCGGTCCTCAGAGATTTACAACCGACTCCATCAGTGCGGTTTTACTATACAATCCAAAACTGATGTAATTTGATGGCCTTGCGGTGACAATGTCATGAATGGAAATTTGATGTAGCAAGGCTTCGAGGGGATTAAACTAAAACAACATGAGCGAACTTTCAGGTGACATTTAAAGCTTCAGTCACAAAAAACGTACACTACACTAAAAAATCACGAAAGTAATGCATGGCCTATTGTCAACAAGGACTGTATCGAATTCCACGTCGATTTAACAGGTGTCGACGAAATATTTCTTTCACCGGGTGAATTCGCCTTACTTTCGTTTGTAACAACAACTTGCCGCTAATTCATGGACTGTTATGCAACGCACCAATTACTTGTTTAACTTTGGGTCTTGGTAACGGGGCACTTAGGGCTCCGCCATTGTATCCCCGCTGGTCGGCCTGGCCGCCGGATAATGAAACTAGCCCCCAAGATCTTGTGTACGTCGGCAATACAAATTGTGCTCGAGTATTATATCTTCTTTCGTCATCAGGGAAGTCTCGGGGCTCTGCACTAGTGGAAAGGGAAGGCGATTCTTGCCTTAAAAGACAATTTTGCTGATTTTTACTGTTGAGTAATAAATCCTAGCTGGTCGGAAGATATACATGTACTGTGGATAGGATAATAAGTGACGACCCTTAACAGAAGAGCTGAAAATGAAATCTGTATTTGACAAATACTCCAGCCCTATGGTCTGCACTAAAACCATTAACAACCCATACGGCACTAGTCGTGGTCGTGAACCATCTTGAAAAGTACGCCACAGAGTTATCCGCCGTACCTGTATGAAGGTACCCATTAAGTGAACTAACGATACCTCATCCACTTCTCTACTAGCTGGTTAGAATCCTGACAGATATGCCTCAACAGCACTGAAGTGCGAACAAATTGGTAAAGAAAAATAAATGGTAAACCTTATTCCTTCTTGTGACTGCTTTAAGACTAGTGTTCCTACGACTAGCGGTGGACGCGCGTGATGGCTAGCATGCTGCCCCGTCCCCATTTCAATTCCCCACGCAGGACAAAACTCCAGATCCAGTAGAATTATCAGGAGGAATTAGTGACTTTGCCGTCAGATAACATCTCAGTTGCATGCACATTCGTTGACTGGCTTCGTTGATTGGTGGGTGTTATTTTTACAGCACTGCCTATGTTGTGATGGCTGAGCGAGAGCGCCGGAGACAACGATCTGAAGAAGAAAGTTGCTGTGATGCGTTAATTGCTCGTTTAACTCTGCGTTTCGATGATGTGAGCATTGAAAGCCCCACCACGCTCGTCAGCCGGAGGGCCTGAACTCTGGGCCATGTCAGTAATTATATGCACTACTGGAAGTCTCGCAGGAGTAATAGTTAAACAAGTAAGATACAAACTGCCACGTGCTGCCGTCCGAATTTGAGACTGCACTTTGCCAATCAGCCGGATTGCTTAATCAGTGAACTTGGTACATTCATTAGTGATTTTGAATAATGAAGGCAAGATTTTACGTTATATTGCACTCCACTTTTCTTTGTTTTGTTTGGGCAGAAACCGAAATCATGCAAATGAAGCCAATCATCATTCCACTAGAGAATGCTGGTAATAAAATATTGTAGGGTCAGCAGCATAGCCTTACGATTCCTTAAAAAAATGCTGAAAGCGCTGCAATAATGGTACGGATATGATACAAAAAATACTTGCGAGTTGAACAAATAAATATATAGCAGTCATAGACACAGTGAACGTGACTAAACCTGAAATTTATGCATATTTATGTCTCAGGGGAAGATCCTCCTGAAGCGGAAACCTTTAACTCTTCCCGTCTTATTAATGAGGTGCTGCTAATGTTAGTCAGTGCCCGACTAACGCCGCAACACAAACACGGAGAGGGGTTTTCATGTGTGGGACGATGTTGAGAAGAATTGAAATTAACACATGAAGCGAAGGGCGGTGTACCTTTAAGATTTCAAATGTGTTACCTTTGCAAAACTTCACTTTAAAATTTAATTCTGTACATGCTTTGGAAAGTGGTCGACTGAAATTCATTCCAACTAGTTCATTTCCACACGCATTAACAGAAGCGTGGCCTGACACCATCATAAATGAGGCGAGATGGCGGAGGTCGAGGCTAGGCAACATTGATGACAGACTGCCACCTGCCTAAACAAATTTACTCATGGGAAAAGCACCAAACTCATGGTTGAGCACTTGTTCGTCAAAGCTCCTCCGAGTGTAAAAGGAAATCTGTGTGTCGGCTTGCCGTTTCCGGTATTTGGGTTTAAGTGACTACAGGTGGATGCGTAAAGGCGAGGGTAGATGTGTGCTTAGTTATGGAAAACGACAGGGCATTCATTCATTCAATTTGGTGACAAATACTGTTTGAAGAAGGAGGTAGTTAAAAAATAACTCGAAGGAATCTGCAGTACGTTAATTGTTTGTTTCAATTCCGGTTTTGGTAAAGGGCAAATCAGGGGTTATGCCATTGTACCCCCCAGGTGGTCTGGTTTACGGGCCATCCCAGTAGCCCCAATCCATTCTGTGTGTCGACATTACATATACTGCCCGAGTAGCATGTCCACTACTGTCTTCAAGGAAGTCTCTGGATGACACAAAATCCTTGCCAAAAAATGCGAAGAGCCGTCTAATCTCTCAAAACCACTGTAGGATTTTCGAGCATCAAAGTGACCTTTGGTCCGCTCACAAAAGTCCCCAGCATAATAGTATAAAATCATCACTTATTTTTTACTTTATGCTAGCGTCTGAGTCCAATATTCCAGCCGAAGTGATTGGGGGCTTTCATTTGCATCAATTATTAACACGCAGCCAAAAGGCAGACTAGGCTGAAATCCCATTTCATTGTAAAATACTTTTAAATGTTTACGTAATTAAAAGGGACCAATTCCGTAAAAAATTTTTTCTAGATAGTTCACAGCCAAGGCTAGTGTTGCTTCGGTTGTTACTAGCTTTGCTACAGAGCACGGGCGTGGGGTAGTTGCCGAAGGTGGACGTCATTTTCGATCCTTCTGTTGGGGATTGTCACATATTCTCCCATCCACAGCGCATGAACTTCTTCCACCCCGCTAGGGTTTATTACCCAGCAGTTGAAATCGGGATAGTTGTTCTTTGGGATAAGGTTCGCTTTTCGCTGACGCCAATGTAGCGCCCCAAGACTATTCTGAAGCCGAAAGGAGTTGTAATACTCAAGCATAATAATGTACTGTTGATGTACAGAAGGGCCTGTAGGTTACAGGCATGGTCCAGAATCCAGGCTGTACGGCGGATCCCCTCATTAGCCCGTTTCTGAAACCGAGGGTTAAACAAACAACCAACGTATTACATTAATAATAGACACAAAAATATGCTTTGCTAGTTTTCTCTTTGTCGAGGCTCCTGCCATTTTTGTCTGAATAAATGCAACAATTGTCGATTATTTACTTGAAAAACTTAAACAATGGGAGCTTTAAATATCTATGCATGTGGAAATGAGCACTGGTGCTTGAAGCAGCCGAGCACTATTGAATACGCCTTATTCCAGCCCTTAATCATTGCAAGAAGCGAAGCGAAATGAGTTTGGTCGACGTTGGAAGAGCCACCAAAGGGGTGGGGATCAAGTGGAAGCACTTTCGTGGCATTATTTGTTTACCCCTTGCACGCACGCACACACACACACACATGCATGCAGAGACGAAGAGAGAAGAGAGAGGACAAAGTTCAAGTCCCGCTCTGTGCGTGTGCATGTATGTGCCGTCGGTGTGCATGCATGCCTGCATAGCGAGTTGTGCACATCAGGTCAGATCATTCCGCCTTGAACACCAATATTAGGACTGGTTGGTTCAAGCTCACGTCACTCAAACACTACTAAAAATTGTGTAATGCTTTAGGCGTTTGCCTAACTCTCAGTTTTGGTAATAGTCCACTTAGGGGCTCCGCCATTACACCACTCCTGGGTGGCCTGTCCTCTGGTTCATGCTAGTGGCCTCAAGTCCAACTGTACATCAAAAGCTCATTGTTTGGCTCCAGTATTATGTCTTTTTTGTACTCAATGAAGCCTCGGGGCGCTATACAACATTCTAAATAACTAATGGGAAAATTTATGCATTTATTTATTGAGGGATATTAATATGCGGTTATCGTATATTGACCTTAAAAATATCCCAACATCCCAGGTACCGAGTTTCCGAGTGAACAACTCTGACACCAAGCTTGGAATGCTCCTTTTTACACTGTGGGAAAGCAACATTACTATTTCTGGAATGGAAACGAGTTTTGGTGCCTCTTGACAAGTAGGTGAATTATGCTACAGCTAGAATTTGACTTACTTTCAGCTACATCTAGTACCCAGTGCATTGCAGACTACAGGGAATGATTGTTGCCAGGGCTGAGGAAAAGTTTCATTTCAGTAGGTCGATTTACTAATGAAAATGACAGAAATGAAAGTGACCGCACTGAAGGTAAATGCATATCAAACAAGGCGCGAATTAGATGCAGCAATTTTTGATGTCTTGTCATTTCGATGGCACTGAACGATTAATTAAACAAGACCGCACACAGAAGGGAAATATAGCTGAACCTTCTACTCTTGCGCTTAAAGCCTTCTCAGAAGACGAAAGGGGATATACTACTTAGGCAGAATGTGTCGTATCGACGCACAGAAGGGCTGAGGGGCTACTGGAATGGCCCGATAGCCAGGTCACCCGGTGGAGTCTCCAAGTGGCCCTTGACTAAAAAACGGGAGTTAAGCAAACAATGAACGCATTACATAGCCCCTCTTCATTCTTGTGCAGAGTTCACCAAGTTGGATGCTCCATACATTAGAATGTAGATCTAAGTCCAAGGATGAGAATAACTCACAACTAGCCTTCTTTGTCTTGCATATACTCATTCCCAGGTAAAGGCGGTAATATTAAAGACGTTGATGAAGAAAGTACTAGGGGAAATTTTCCACAAAGCTTAGCTCTATCCCTTTTCCACTGAAATGTCCTGTCATAAAGAAACAAATCTTCGTACCGATTTCAGAAATAGGCGAATGATAAATCCAAATGGTGACATCCTCACCACCTGCGCATGATTTGGTTGGCATGGTAACTCTCCATCCAACATTTGAACCCCGGACTTAGAAGGACAGAGCAGCAGATGCGACGTAGACAGGCGTGAGGACATAAATTTGGTAAACGACTTTGCCAACTGTCAACCACTCTCCGAGGCAACAAAGCGCAGCAGTTCCAGGGACAGGAGTGATAAGGGCAAGTTTATAGAGGTGGGTAAGGAAGTGGGGTCGAATCTCCCTCCCATCCTCAAAGCTTGTGTTGTCTTATGTGTCAAA
>NW_020170473.1:284352-300640 GCF_000524195.1 Echinococcus granulosus
GGTCCCTCCTGGTTGCCTTTTACCACTAGGAAGATAGAATCATCCATAGTCAGTGATACTGATCTCATCACTCCTGTTCACACATTTGCTTGATCCAACCGATGGAACCACCTTCAAACACTAACTAAAGTGTCTACCTGTAGTAGAAAATGAGAATGGTGCATCCATTCATTGGAGTGTGACACAACACCCGTGGAAGTCGACTGACCCCGAGCGAAGTCAAGCACAGAAAATACAACAAAAATTGTTTTCTTTCGTCGGGCCACATATTGATTTGCAGTTGGTAATGGTGATAGCAGGTGGTACTTGTCCCGTGGGGGAGAGGAGACAATGGGAGGGGTGTGCAGTAGTTTGCTGAAAGCGTGACAGCTTAAGAGAGGGGAGGCAACGGCGTCAGTGCATACTCGCATACACACCCACACAAGACAACAGTGCGGTTGCATGAAATACACACTAGCAAACATATGTGGAAGTAGTGATTTCATTTACAGGTTCAGAAAATGGAGTAAGAGGTGGTGAAGAAAAGATTGAAAGAGACATACCAATCCTTAAATGTAGGAGAAAAACACTACGAGGTACAAACGGTGTACGGTGAGGACTTATGGGGCCGAGAAATACGACCGTAGTAAAAATTAAGGAACTTGTGTATGTGAAGAGTAGGAGAGGAGAGATAGAGAGTGATTCTATGCTCAAATAATTTACGGTGCTTCAGTGTGTCTGTGTGCGCGCGAGTGGGCAGAGGAAGCAATGTCCAATCATTTTTTCTCTACTGTTTTGTTTCCCAATGGCGAGATGGAGCGAGCAAGAGCGTTGAGGAGGGCCATCAGGAGATGCTGCCAGTGGGGTTCTCGGAAGCCTGCTTGGCTCCTTCCGTCGACTTCGATGAATCAGTCGCAGCAGTACCTGGGTCTACCTCGTTGGAGGACTCTTGATGACCACCATTGTTGCTGCTACCGGAGACCTCATTGCCTCGGACTTTAACCTCGGCTGGAGAGGTAAAAAAAGTAGGAGAGCTCATGCGCCCTTCAACATCGTAAATTAACGATGCGTTGAGGCATTGCAGACAACAATGATTGTCTCCTATACTAGCGCTCTAAATGGTAATAGCTGTTTGGGCCGTTACTGGTATAAAAAGCTTCATAGCTCCAATTTGCGTAGGCCTCCACATATCCGCACTATAAAGCGATGATAAGGAGGCAAATTTGGCCATAAAGATCAAAAGAAAAATTTACACCTGTTTCACTCTTTGGGCGGGACTAAAAGTTTTCAGTCGAAGCATGGTGAAGAAGACACGAACACTGCGGAACAATTAAACAATATTGCCATCAAAAAGCCCCAACTTCAATGATTTGCAGTAGCACAACAATTGGAGGACAATAAACTTAACTGTTTCAGAGAACCCTTGATAATAACGCGGCGCTTAGTGATAGTCCAGTGGCAATTCAAACCGAGTAATAAGATTTAAGTGAGATTCTACAAATATTAAGCCACTTTGAAATTCACTTCCCTATAAAACGTGGTGACTGAACCGCATCCACCATAGACAAGAAACGTGAATTGTCAAAATGCGAACTTATGAACCAGTGCTACACACGGCTCCCGAAGGAAAAGTAGCCTGCTGTAACGAAACTGCGCGAAATCAATTGCCCCCTAACAGAGATCCTAAGCCAACAAAATGGGAGTTTAGAATCATGCATTAGTGGTGATTTACCAATCTGAAGTATTTTGTTCTGGTAACTAGCTGCAACGACCACCTAAAGAATTACAGCAAGCTCCCGATTTAAAACAGCTAGTGGGTGACGCATTTATTGGGGCAAAAAGGGAATGGAAAAGGCCTGGGAAAACTTTTGTCAATTGCTACTATAAATACGGTTATGTAGCCTATTTTTATGATTCTCACTCCATGTAGTAGCGCACAATAATGCGTCTCAAAAGGCAACTAATAGCGATGTGTTAAACAGATAGGGACAGTTTGGTTAAAAATGACAGTATCCGTAAAACTGTCGCCGCATTTTATGCCTGCATCGACACCTGCATAGATGTTTTTTAACAAGTACTACAAAACCTTTGATGCTGCCACTTACTAGAATGCTTGTGAGTAGAATCCTTGGATTGGACAGAAGAGGCGACAGTGGAGGTGGAGGGTTTATCACCAGCGGCCGACTGCAAGTGATCGGGCGGGTCGGAATCGAAGAGATGTGGTGGCAGGGGGTTGCCGTTGGGCAGTTTACCTCCAGACGCTCTCAGATCCCGAATCTCGTCGAATGCGCGGTCAAGGAGGCCTTGTCTCGGCGGCAGCCTATTGTTGGGGTTATATACGAGCATCCTGGACATGAGCGCAAGCAGATCAGCCGGTGTGTGGCGCGGAAAGAAGAGCTTCACCGGGCAGGATTGTACATCGGGGAAGTTGTAAGACTCGTACATGGGGTTCATGCTCGCAATGTCTTCTGCCGTTGGCGTCCCCAGTACACGAATCACTTTCACTAACTGGTCCACTGAATCGGCGCCTGTGAAGAGACACTGATGACGCAACATTTCGGCCAATACACATCCTGCGCCCCACGTATCGATAGCGCAAGTGTACATCTGCGCTCCGAACAGCAACTCCGGTGCTCGATAGTACCTACAGGCAGAAAAAACGTTTCGGAGCCGTGAGGCTCAACAACGAATTATGGAATTACTCTTTCCCCGTGTTTAGCAAGTTTTCTCCCGTTAATTAAAGTACGGACCTTGTTGCAGTCAAGATAGACCACTATGTAATGCTAGCACCCAGTAAGGAAAGAGACACTGTTAGATCAATCAAGCTGGCTTAGCAAAAAAAAACAGTAATGAAAATTTCGAAAGTAGTGAATAATAGTCGAAATCTCGTCCAGGGATCGAACCCGAGAGATAATGAAGCAAATCCTGCGGTAAAAAAAATTAAAGGGAAAGTCATCTAACGTATTGCCGAGGTCACAGCATAACTGCATAGTCTACTCGAAGGGCCAATTCGAGAACGCAAAAACGGGTTCACACGGTTTGTTAGTGCGTCTAGAGTGCAGGTGCTTACACGAGGTCAGATCGCATGCAACTCGGCTAGAGAACGACAGATTAAATAGGAAAAAAAGGAATGCACAATTCAATTAGGTCACCATTACAATCACTAGATTTCAATCGAGATATGATTAAGACCAACCATTTCTTATCTAATCGATATCACTGACGAAAAAGTAGTCACTAAAGCTACCCAAGAGAAATGCACCAACGAAGAGCATTCTACCAAAGCAATTACATCTAAAAGAGCCTACCGAGAAGAAATATAGGAGACGTTAGTTGTTCCAGGGACCATTTCCTTGGCACTGCCGAAGTCACATAGCTTCAGAACCATGGTCTGCTCATTAACAAGAAGATTTGAGGACTTAAGATCCCTATGACAAATTTGGTGACTGTGCAGATAGGCTAGAGCTTTGAGCATTTGATAGGTGAACAATTTGACAGTAAGTGGAGGAATGCTCATATTGCGTTGAAAGTACATGTAGACCAATTCACACAGACTGCCCGGAAAGCACTCGAGCACTAAATGCAAATACACATCCATATCCGCGCTTGGTGGCATATCCGTGCATACGCCTTCGCACGGCTGTTGCGAATTCCTCGACCGCGTGCGCGATGCGGAGGACGAAGTGGAAAAGTAGTAGTAGTAAAATTTAACCACGTTTGGATGCCTGTTGAGCTTTTGCATGATACTCAACTCCCGATTTTTGTAGCGTGGATCCTGTAGCACCCGCTTCACAGCAACTGATAATACAGTGCTGTCAGAGGAATTAGCAGTAGCAGATGAGGAGGACTTATCGTCGGCAGTCTTCGAGGGAGGCGGAGTGGTAAGAGTGGCCTTTTCAATCTGCCCGAAGGTACCCTGACCAATTGTGCCGGAGAAACTGAGGTGGATCGACACCGGGGTATTGTCTAAAGCATTTCTAGCCTGTACCACCAACTGCCGAGGCAAAGCTAGGCGTCCAGAAATCAAACTGGCGAAGGGACCGCCCACACGACTTGATTTATTATGAGCGGGTTTGGACGTATTATTGGCGTTGGTGTGATTACTGCCTTGCGTAGCTCCGCTATGCCGCGAAGCGAGACTCATATCGGAACTTCGTATGGGATGAAATCACACAAATGACAGAGACCTGCTGAGTTGATGACGGTTCAGATGATCTGCAAATCAAGACACGTAAGCGAACTACACTTTGACAAAGTACTTAAGAACTCCCCTCTGATCTCAAACAGCCTAAAATGTGCGCAGATACACCAGTTACTTATGAAAACTACGCATGAATACTAACAAAGTTCTGTACTTTCCGGATTTTGAAAGAAATAATATGGTCTAAGTTCATTTAGTAAGAAGGGTTCCAGGCCAATTATACGAGGAGCCTCCAAGTGATTTAAACACCTCACCAAGGCAGTTATTCCGACACATCAACCAAACCAAATCGCCTTCGAGCTCCTCTACCTGCTGATAAGGAGACACCACAATTAATAGTAAGACTAGACGCCAAGTCCAAAAAGCCCCGCAGCCCAATGACGGGCAATTCAAACAAATTCACAGGCAAAATTATGGCCCCAAACGCATTATTCGAATTGCACAATACCTTATCATATAATACATATTTCGGCTTTTTAATATATTAGAAAACAACATTAAATCGTGCATATTCAGCTTGCAGAAAATGAAATGTAGGTTGAATGACCCATTGATAAAAGAGCTTTCGAAAAAAAAAAGATAAAACTGTAATAAAAAAATTACTTTTAAGAAAAAGAGGGCGGTTTACTTTTTAGATGGTTTCCAAGCATCATTACCTCGTGGCTATGTTAGGCGCAGTAGATTCATTTTTGCATTATGCTGAGCAATTTACATTCACATTGCGAGTTAAACGTGTAATTTTCTGATAGTGTTTAGACTTTTGCATTTAAATTGCGGACTCAAATAAGTCTCTGTCTTTGTAAGTTTGCTCAGAGGCTTATCCCCCTGACCATACATGTAGCCTCTCAGCACTTTCCGCGTTATCAATAAGTTTTCTGCCATAGCACTATGCTTTCTTACACTTTTAAGAAAATCCCGGAATGCTGTAAATGTAAAATGACATAAAATAGGTCATAACCACTTTGGTTTCCTGGACCTTCTCAATCGTGACTGACACTTTCGCTGCTTTTTGAGATCCTAGAATCTTCGATTAAATAATTATGGCCTAAAATGATCTTAAAAAAAACTTTTGCTTAGGTGCAGGGGAGTTTGAAAACTATAAGCAAGTGTAACCCTTACGTTGTTTTAATGTACCGTTCAGGGAGGAGGCAATCGGGAAATTCGAGCCTCGTGGCTGGATGGTCCTCTCCCGTACCTACTGACTGCAGCTCCTCTCCTTCTTGAACATTGTATTTTCCCTCTCCATCTTGTCACCTTTAATAAATATGTCCAAAGCGAATCAACCTGGCTTGACTAAGAACGCTAGGAACAGGGAAGAGGAGACTGATGAGTCGCGCGTTTCACAAGACCCACGCTTAGATCCTAGAGTAAAAGTACAACCTGCGAGATGTAAACTACCAAATTGCTGCATTTAGTTCACGCTCTTTGCAATGAGATCAGCATTGAAAATTTCCTTATACTAAAAATTAAAGGGATTTAAAGGCGAATAAAGGATTTCGTGTAATACGATAGTGGTTTATCTCTCGGTTCTCGTGAGGCGCCACTTCTGTACTTCGAACTAGCCCCCTTGTACCTCGCTGGGTGGGCTGGCCTTTTGGGCCATGCCAATAGCCTAGACACCTTCTCTGTGCTAAATATATATATTCTGCACGAGTATTGTGTCTTCTTTCGTCTTCGGGGAGTCTTGGGCCGCTACATTCGCCACTTTGCAAGAATAGGTTTGAAAATGAATCGTTGCCTTACTTAACATCATGCTCAAGTCTGTAGGCCTCTTAGTACCTATGGGATTTAGTTCTGCTAGATAGCCTGCTTCACCAACATCTACGCTTTTTTTATATATTAATGATATATCGTCCCGAGCCCTCCCTGAAGACGAAGGAAGGCACAATACTCGGGCAGCATATATATATTCAGCACAGAGGTGTTTGGGCTGCTGGCATAGCCCGGAGGCCAGCCCACCCGGTGAGGTACAAGAAGGCAGATTCAAAAGTTCAAAAGTGGCGTTTCATCAATACCGAAAGATAAACCACCATCGTATTAAAAGTGATACATTTTTCTTTGTGCTGTTGTGATTTATAACAAATTTAATAAGGCCTTAAGAAACCACATCGGTAGCTAAAGTCGAACCCGATCTAGAGGTCAGCTGCAAAACGATAGTGTAGTGTAATACGATAGTGGTTTATCTCTCGGTTCTCGTGAGTCGCCACTTTCGTATTTTTAATTAGCCCCTTTGTACGTCGCTGGGTCGGCTGGCCTTTTGGGCCATGCCAATAGCCCAGACACCTTCTCTGTGCTGAATATATATATTCTGCCCGAGTATTTTGTCTTCTTTTGTCTTCAAGGAGTCTCAAAACGCTACATTTAGGTACCTCTAGACCTTACTACCAAACCTTCCTTTATGGTGAGGTAAAGTAATTTAGCTCTAGAGATGCCCAAATGTGTAATACCTTTGCAGATTATAAAGTCGCTTACATGTTATAAGATTTGTGTCGAATTTGGTAGATTCGCAAACTTTTTCTTATTATACTTCTTCAAACGGTAGTTTTGCCTTTTAAGTAGAATGTTTTTCAAGCGTTAAAATCCAAGTAGTGTCCAAAAGCGTGATAATTTGCATGTGATAGATGGTTTGTATGATGATTAGGGTCTGCCAATTTGTTGATACTTCACAAATTACTGCTTTTTGCACACTTCACCTTGGGTCTTTTAGGCTATTTACAAAAATGTGCCTGGGTACATGTTTGCGAAAATTGCTCAGTTATATTAAAATAAACAGGTACCTTTAACTTCCTTTTAGTGTTTTTTTTTTTCATTAGCCTATAGATCGCTCTTTCGAAATCTCTGGGGCACGTAGTACCCATTTTTCGTCCTCAAGGTCAGCTGTTTAAAATGCATGGGAGGTATTCTAACTCGCGAAGGAGATTGTTTTCTGAATCTGCAGTTGAAAAGGAGTATTTTAGGAGAAATGTTGAGCAACAACCTGTACAAGATATCTCGATAAACGTATTTTATCAACCACGTTCTATCACTGTCCTCTTCCTTATCGTAGTCGGTTTGACATATTTTGCCTTCACCCGGTTTGTTTGGTATCAGTGTTTTACTTCATTTTCTTCAGACCGGCGAATCTTCCACTTAGTGACTGTCTTTTTAATGGAGCAATTGTATCTATTACCGTTTTCCTCATAATCTCGACAATGATTATGCCAAATGGTGAGTTTGTTTTCCTTGACTGCTCTTAGAATTCGCTTTTGAGCTTTTCGGCTTGTTTCGTCTGCAGGTCCATTTGTTCGACCCCATCCGCTGGTTTGGAGGGTTGTCTTTGGTGCTAGTCTTCTGTACCTTCATAGTCTCGTATTTGTCCTCTTCTTGCGTCTGGAAGATGCCCGAAAAATTCTCTTTTATTTGGACCCTAGCTTGGAACGAATGCGCTACTCTGACATCCTGGACAAGGAATACGCTGTTAACTGTAGCCAGGTGTTTTGCATACCTAGCGTAATTTCTAATTCCTAGTATAGGTAACTTTAGAGCGCATCTGGAGTCACGTTGATGTTTTTGCTTTCGGCCACTTTTTTGGTTGGGTAGTAAAAGCTATTTTGTTGCGGCATTACTTCATGCTATGGACACTCTCCATTAACTGGGAGGTTACCGAAGTGGCTTTCTCGCACATTCTGCCCAACTTCCGGGAATGCTGGTGGGATAGCATCGTCCTCGACGTGTTGCTCTGCAACGGTCTCGGTATATTTTTTGGCATGCTTCTCTGTCAGTGGTTCCATGCACGCTCGTATCAGTGGGAATCCATCCGTGATATTCCCTCTAAACGCGGCAAACTCAAACGAGCCGTCCTCCAGTTCACTCCCGTTAGGTACGGTTTCTGATATACTTTCACAATTTACATTGACAATTGCCGTTTGATTCCATGGATTCGTGTAAGCTTGAATGCTGTTTAAATTTCGTAAAAAAGTGGAAGCTAATTTTATAGAATCTAATGTTTTATCTATACGTCGCTTTAGTTAGAGGATTAGTGTCTCAAAACTTTACTGATTACGTAATAGGACAGGAAAAATTCTTTTTAGCGCACTGAAGGGGTAGGAAGCTATGAGCGTAGGGAGGGGAGAACGCCATATCACTGAGGCGGTAACTGAAACTGCAATTAGTGCTTTGTTTGGTATAGTATTAGGAAATTTCATTTTGTGACATGTTTTCTGAGCATCGTTTTCCATGCATCCCGTAGCCATTCCTCCTTTTCGATCATAATGGGTCTTTGTGAATTACACCTGACTGAGTGATGTTGTGAGCTTACATCATAAGACCGTTTCGGTTGGGATTATTTTATGTCTCGCCCTCTGCATAGTAAATTTTAACGGGAGAGGGTCGATTCTTGAGAAGGCAGTAGTTCTAAAAGTTTGGACAGTATTGTAGAGATAGAACACCGCTCACCGTAGCAACGTTTCTCTAGAAACCGTATGTTCATCGTAGCACCCGTGGCCATAGAATAGGCATTCCACTCCTCCTCGTCGTCAAATAGTTTTTGCTCAAATTTTGGATCTGATATATGTAACGCTGGTGTGATTTTTATCGAACCTAATGCCTCTAGTGGTGCTGTAAGCGTGTTAAGATGGGATGGTATTTACAGCCTTGAATATAGTAGTTTCTTTCACTAAAAGTGAAGCAGCACTTTGAAATGGGTTAGCCTTTCCCGAAATGTGTCTTACCGCATACGTCTATTTCATCACCAACTTTCCTTCTTTCAGCTGGACTCCAACACACTGGTTGGACAGAAATTCTTCCTTTAAGCGAGTCATTCAACTTTCTGTGCTCATATTCTTCTGGCAGATGGCGGAGTTAAATATCTTCTGGCTGAAGCACGTTTTTATTGTCAGGCCGTCACACTTTCTCACCCAATTGCGAATCATCATTACTACCCTCTCCTCTGCCCCCGCCATCAGGTGCCACCATCGTATCTTAAGAAAACCCCACTTGACTGATGATAGTGTTCATTCCTTAGTTCTTGTTCATGGTTTATTGAAACCTCCTATTTTGTGTGCAACCCCGAAGATTTATGCTCTGCTGCTTTTTTCTACCATTTCATCGGCTTTTTGCATATCCACTTTTTCGGAAGCACTTTTCGATAAACAAGACCCATGGGACCGATTTTACGCATTTCTCATCTGTCTTTCCTTCTTAGCGTGATTATAACATTTATGTTTCGATTTAGTTCAGTGTCCATTCGTTTTATCTTGTCTCTGGTATTGTCTTTCCCCTGTGGTTAATGCCTACAATTCATCTCATTTTCTGCACGTCCGTCATTGCTTTTTTATTAAACGATCGCGTTTTGAATAACTTTTGAGTTACCTGCGCTGACTTGATGTAGTGGTTTAATTGACTTGGGCTCATCTGTCTTACAAGGCGTTTCAAGATTACACTAAAAATACTAGTTACCTGTTTGATCAGTTTATTGGCTGAAACTCCTCCGACTCCATTCCTATTTTAGATTGATTCAATGTCAACTATTTTCTTCCTTTCCTTTTGTTCATGCTATTACTGGTTACTCAATTATGGTTTTTTGGAGGTGTCTTAAAGTTTTGTGCATAAAAAGGGATGGTTTGTATTTCTCTACGGCCTAGCAGTTGAGATTCTTGGCTGGTACTTCCTTTTGCATAGACAACGATCCATTCTTTATTAATGTCAATACTTTTCGAACAAGTCACAGATGGCATGAATTTGCAAAAGGGAACCAACACTATTTATGTTTATATTTCCCAAGTAATTTGTGCCAAGGTTTAGTTTGCTCAAAGAATGATACCGTCTCTTCAAAAGTTCTTAGAAGTATGCAAGTGTTTCACTACCCACGATCTTTCTTTTCCACCTAATGTGCTTATCATGCTCTCTTACGCTTCTAGGCAATTCTATCATTACGTCACTGATGACCAGGTGACACGTGTCGGCTCCCAAATGTGGATTTTCACGTAAGTCCTAATGTCCTCTCTACTCTTCACTCGTGAAGTACTCTTTAACAGAAAAATCGGGCTGCTTTTTGTAGTGCCACAATGATCATCGAAACACTGGTTGCCTACAAATTGGGCAGCGAGGTGTTTGAAAAAGCTATCCTCCGCTACATCATTTACTGGCTTGTTTGGTTGGTTAGTTTCTTTTTTGCCCGGTTAATTTTGCTAATTGCATGCGCAAGCACACACTGATCCCTAGGAGCTTCTTCCTATGCTTTAGGTTGTCAGTAGTTTCCTGACTGTATGGGTTTGTCTACTCTTTGCCAAACGTTCAAAGTCGGAATCTGAAGATGAAGAGGCTTTTGACTCTGGAAATGTCATCTTGGACTCAGGAGTGATGCCAGAAAGAACCACGGAAGATGAACATGTGGGTTTTTTAACATTCACCTTTTCTCCATCATTTTTTTGGTCTTAATAGGCATGCAAGGCTTAAGCTGGCTCTGAGGCTTCATCACGTAAAGTTTTCATGTAAATTTAGCTTTGTTTGTTTGTTTAGGAAGTTCACCAAAGGAATGTACGATCACCTTTGGTTAGTCGCCCTGCCACAAGATCTCAGGATACCAAAAAAGCGAACTGAGTCATCCTGCTCACTTCTTCCCCTCCGCCAGCTTCATCTATGTTGCTGAAGTTCCAACTATTTCCGTGTTTTTTTTCTATATATTCGCCTAAACCGCACTCTATTTGGTGCTTTAAATCCATGTATGAGCAAATATTTATTATTATCTGAACGGAGAAGTTCTTTTACACAGTAACTGAAGCAGTTCAAGTCGGAAATGCTGGCATTTGAACATCGAGGTTGATGGAATCATGTGAATTTTGGATTGATGATGCCAAATCACTGGGTGGTTCCATCGTCTTCAGCACCCTCAAATAACTACCCACGAGCTGGGAATTCATTGGACATTGCTGGATTAGGGTTACAACTATCAACACGCAGGATTAGTCATTTCAACCAATGTCAGTTACGGTGGTGACTGTGAATCCCGCCAATTGGCATTCCGTGTTTACAAAGTGTAATTAGGTAAAATTTAGGCTATGTCGTTCATTTTGCTCCGGTTCTATGTAAGTCACGTCTGTTCAGTATTATTAAAGCCTGATTTTCTGGATTTTTGAGTGAATAGTGTGTTTGCATAAATAGTGCACGATTGAGGATTTGGTGTGCAGTTCTACTTAGTAATGGGGTAGTCGTTAATTCATCTTGTGGTTTATTTTATCACCTACATTTAAACTGGGAGTACACCTCGGACCGAATCATTATTTATCTGAGATACCATTTGACCAGATTTGCTCAAATCTCGTTTCCTGGCAGGCCAAAGTCGAATTGTATAATGATACAAATTGCGATAGTTCAGGATCTGATCAGCTACGGTTCATTTTTAAACTGTATATTATAGGCTCTAAAGATTTCGGGATTTTATCGTGAGATCCAAACGCACAAGTAACTCAGATGTGTCCCATCGTCTTCCATCACAGTGGAGTTTTATCAATAAGATGTGATAGCAAAGGTGACATTAAACGCTTCTGAGGTAGGCGTTCAAAAGTCTGTGGCACAATGTGGGGAACTGTATTCTTGCATACTACCTGCCAAAGTGAAGCAGTAAATCGAAATCTTAACTTGTCATGCCAGGAAAAAAGGAGTTTCAGTTTTTCTCTGATGAAGCAAATCGCGATCAGCTACCGTAGCAATGTTGCCGGTTCTATGCACCCACTCGTGAAACCGTCAAAGTAAGTGGGAATATGTCGGAGGTATCAGCCACGTCGCATACGCACAGAATTTGCAAGGCTCCAACTCGCAGCGCGGGTGTGCCTGCGAGTGCTTGCTTGCCTGATCAATGGCTTTGCTCCTCACTCCCTTTCGCCTCACACACACGATTCTCACACTTAGACGACAGTCCCACATCCCTAAAACTGGTGACTCCACCACGACCTTGTTAGCTGCTTTCCACTATTTAGTGGACCAGTCCATGCAGGCGCCATGTCGAGTCCACACCACCAAGGAGGATCGACAAGGCGTGACACCGTCCGTGCACCTTCATGAAGTCACATGCGCTGAACACGTGAGAGACGGGACACCGAAATGTAATGAGTGTTTGAGAGACGTGGTGGGAAAGCAGGCAACAGACAGACATGTTTAGGGGTCGTTCGCTCAGGTGACACAAAAGCAAATGAGATGGGATGGTGGAGTTGAATGACTCCTTCCTGTCAGGGCTCTTCTGGCAACATGCTTGCAACCACTGAGTTTTGACGGTAACGTCGAAGCCAGGCAAAGCCGAGCGATGTAATGGATGGATGGGATAGTTTAGCATCGCTCTCCATTGCAGTAAGCAATCTGCCAGAATGTGTCGAGGATGCGTGTTGTCGTCGTTGTTGTTGTTGAAGTTGGCGATAGGCGTGTTGTTGATGCTGTTGTCCGATTACGGAGGTCGAGGCGCAGGCCTCGACAACGGCTTAGCCTTGACCCCACCAATGGGTTGGCTGACGTGGCAGCGATTCCGCTGTCAGACGGATTGTGAGATGTACCCACAGGACTGCGTCAGCGAGGCGTTGGTGGTGCGACAGGCGCAGATGCTGGCGCACGACGGCTGGCTGGCCAGAGGCTACGAGTACATTATCATTGACGATTGCTGGCCCGCACACCAACGCGATCCTACATCCCACCGCCTCCAACCCGACCCCACCCGTTTTCCCCACGTGAGTGCCTGCTTTTCACTTTGCCTACCTCACCTTTCTCCCATCGCCCCCTCCTCTCCACTCCCCTCACGTGTCACGTGTCGCATCGCTCTCCAACCCCCCCGCTCCACCAACCGTGGATGCACACTATCTGTGCATCATCCGCTGTGCAGATGTCCTATCATCCCACCTGTCAGTCTTGCAAAGCGACTCCAGTATCCGTCACCTCAGTATTGGGTGTGGAGACACTGCAAGTTCAAACATGCGATGGTGTGCAAACATTTCTCTGCTCTATTGTGAACATCTACCACATGCCAGATAGGAGTACGTGTGACCAGCCCATTGGATGCGAAGTGAATTAGAATGCACGCGTGTGGAAGGAATTAGGAGTTCGTAAAGAACAGACACGTGAGACAGCTGGTTTGCCAGTGAGGTGGTAGTGGGTGAGTGGGTCGAGCGGGTGAGCGTGGCAAATGGCTGACCAGTGCCTCTCTCTCCATCTCTCTTCTCGTGCAACAGGGAATGAAGTGGCTGTCGGATTTCGTGCACTCATTGGGCCTCAAATTCGGCATCTACTTGGACTTCGGCACCAAGACGTGCGCCGGCTTTCCCGGCAGTTTGGACTTCCTTGAAGTGGATGCCGCCACCATGGCTGATTGGGGTGTCGACTACATCAAAATGGACGGATGCTACAGTGATCCAAAGGTCTCCACTGTTTTACGTATGAATGGAAGGTTTTCCTATGTCATCGAGTAATCCTGTTTCAAAAAGACTGTTTGGCACATTCACGTCAACATGTCAATGCAAACTAAATTGGATTTGTATCTACCTCTTATTCTTATCAGATTCAAGCTGATGGCTATGAGCAATTTGGACGATATTTGAATGCTACGAAACGTTCAATTGTCTTCGAATGTAGTTATCCTCTTTTTCAACCATGGAGAAAGGGTGTTTATTTGAATTGGACCCGTTTGGCGGAGAACTGCATCAAAATGAATGGGTGCTACACTGACTTTACCCTAGTATATTTTACCCATTCACTGCTGATGCTTAAACTAATACATTAAAGTTTGCAGGTCAATAAACATCTCCTTTATTCATTCCTGCAACAGATTCAACCCGACGGATATGCAATGTTTGAGCGCCTCTTGAATGCAACTAAACGACCGATAGTGTTTTCCTGCAGCTATCCTGCCTATCAGCACTGGTTTGATGGTGAAAAACTCAACTGGTCCCAGCTTGCTGAAAACTGTAACCTTTGGAGAATGCTGGATGACGTTCAGGTGAATTAAGCCTTACTTATAGGAAACCAAGCTTCTTAACATCGAAGTCAATGTAATCGCGATTCTGCGCATTTGCTTTTGCGGTTTCGTTTACTTCATGCAGGACTCGTGGGCATCAGTACTCTCGATAATGCGTGATTACGAGGCGCACCGAAAGACGTTGATCCCGGTGGCTGGACCAGGTCATTGGAATGACCTTGACATGCTTACAGGTGGAAATTTTGGGCTCTCGTGGGACGAGACCCGCGTGCAGATGGGTGTATGGGCGATGCACGCCTCTCCTCTCATAATCTCCCTCGACTTAGCCGCCGTCCGCCCCGAAGTCAAGGAGGTAAAGCTACATCCCCTTCCCTTTCCCCTGCCCCATCTTCTGTCATTTTCGCTTATCACACTAAACCTTGGCTCTACAGCTGCACTCAAAATTAGCGTCTTTTTGCATTGAGCTTGACACGGTCCATCGAAAACCTCCTCCATGTCTTTCGTGAATTACATAGATTCTCCAAGCACCGCTCGTCATTCGTGTAAGCCAGGACAAACTCGGCAAGCCAGCTGATCTTCTCATTCCCGTCGTTGGAATAAAGGTGTGTCAGAAGTTATTAATTAGTTCACCTCTCATGAAATCGACGTTAAAAAATCGTCAGTATATAAATCAGTGCCACCACACTTTAAATTGAATCAATAAAGAGTTGTCGGTGGATTAAATTGTGTTCTAGGTATGGAAACGAAAGTTGTCGGATTTCAACGCGGGTTGGGCGTTGGCATTTCTCAACTTAAGCGATGAAGGCGGCTCTCCGAGGGCCCTCGTTATCAGCCTGCAAGAACTGGGAATCCCACCAAACGGTGATTCTGGATGCACATTCAATTTGATCGACGCTTTCACAGGATCGAATCTCCTTACCACAAACTCAGCCGAAGCCTTTGAAGTCCGCATAAATCCTAGTGGAATAGTTATGCTCATTGTACAGCCACTCTGATGAACATCGGGGCTTCTCATCCATCACTATTATTTTCCACAAATTCTGCTCTCACAAAGACCCTATTTCATTCGATCTTATCCAAATCCTATTTAATTCGTAATGTGCAATCTTTAAATCATTTACATATTAAACCTGCATATGCGAATTCACACATCACTTTCCTGATTATTCGTATAATGATGTTAACACCGGGGTTTTGAAGTGGCCAGCTTTTGTGGCAAAAGATGAAACTTAAAAACGACAATAAGGATGGCAAAGGGCGTACCATTTAAGTAACTTGAATCATTGAAAAAGGAAAATGGTATTAAAATTGGCGATGGAGTGTCAAACAGCAGCTGGACTTAAGCCTAAGAAAAGGGCTGGACAATAAGCATGACGATTCCACTGGGGTTGACATGTACTTCGAAGGGTTCCGTGGCGTTTGTAATGATAAAATCGGTTCCAGTGAAGGCATCGGTGAGTTTGAAAAGTCCTTCGTCAGAGATACCGGTATTTTTAAGGTTAAGTATAATGCGTTGAGGGAATCCTGCATCGTCGCTGAGGTCAAGAAAAGCAAGTGCCCAACCACCATTGAAGTCAGTTAATGAGCGCTTCCAAATCTGACAGAGTGGGATAGAACGGTAAGGAATTTATGCAAGTGGCTTTATACCCTTAAAAATGTGTTGGACAGGTGCACCAACCTTAATCCCCGCAATGGGATCCAGCTGGTCCGCTGGCTTGCCCAATTTGTCCTGGTTCACGCGAATCACGAGTTCCGCCTGGAGGACCTTAAGTTAAATGAAGAAAAAGAACAACTCTGAAACCTCAGAATGACAAACGATGTTGATATTAAAGGGGGTTACATTGCTAAGAAGAATGATAGGAAAGGATGGTTTCCCTACCTCTTTGTGGTCGGGAGGCATGGTAGCCAAATCGACGGAGAGTATGAGAGGAGTGGCGTGCATCGCCCACATGCCCATCTGCACGCGCGTCTCGTCCAATGACAGCCCAAAATTCCCACCAAGTAGCATGTCAAGGTCATTCCAATGACCCGGTCCAGCCACCGGGATCAGTGTCTTACGATGCGCTTCATATTGTGACATGATCGACCGCAGTGACTGCCAGCTATCCTAGATACGATGCTCAAATTAGTATTTATTTCCCCTCACTTGAATGTCCTCCAGAAGGCGCCACAGA
>NW_020170473.1:300740-319429 GCF_000524195.1 Echinococcus granulosus
AATTTGCTTCATTAGTTGACCTTTCTACCGATATTTTGAGGTCAAATTTAGCCACGCGTGTCATGTTTCTTGCAAAATAGTTTAGTTTCTAACATCTGCTGTTAAATTTGCACTGCCCCGTGCAAAGAATGTTGTTTTTTTTGGTTTAACAAAAATACATTAGATATGAACAAAGAGGAGACTCACGTGTGGACGAACGATCAACCCAACTGCATATAAATTTGATCTACCACTTGGTAAATAACATCAGTTGATTTTAACGTTGGAGACCATTTCTATTGGTCACAGCCATGGAGAAGTCAGAATGTGCTTGAATTTGTGCTGCAGTAAACACCGAAATGTTTATGCTACCTGTAAAACTGAAACTGTGTAAAACTGTTTGATGGTAACAAAGGAGACGATAGCTGGATAAAATCGGGAATAATTTTTGTAAACTGATGTCTCTGGCTTTTTGGAAGCAGGAGGCTTGGTTTAGTCGATGCAGGATAGCTCATCGATTCCCCCTAATCATGGCGCCGTCGGAATGCCTTTCAGCTGTCAATGGCATACATTTTTTGGTTCAAATCACACCGTCTAAGGACACCTACAAATCAAGTGATAATTTTTAGTGAACTATAATAGTGCATTTCTTGGAATCCTCACCTCAGGATGTAAAACAATATGCCTTCGTGAGGCATGTCCCCACAAATCGAGCACGTAGACACGAAGTACAGCGCCATCTTATGTAACGAGTTCCGTCACTCTCGGGAGAAGACCAAAAGGTATTACATGCCCGTCTGCAACCGTGCTTGCCTTGAGAAGCCTCAGCTGCGAGCAAACTATGCCTCTAACAGCCAGATCATCATTAGTAGTTAATAACCAACTAATACGGATGACCTACAACCTCAAACATTGTGATTAGCCTATTTCTGACCATGGAGGACGCCTGAGGCACTGAAAACTAGGTCTGAGGTGAGAACAGTTGATAATGATACAAGCCCCATAGTGAATCAACTATCCACCCCACCTTAAACGCTCCAGAAGCATGATCACAAAAAGTCCACTTTTATGCAGATTCTACCAGTAAGACCGTATCCAAATAAAAGTACTAATCTCCCAAGGCAACGCTTAAACCGTACAAATCTCAAGCATTTCAACTCAGATAGCAAAATTAACCGGACCCACAGCCAGAATGAGCTAGAGTATCCATGCCAAGCTCAGCCAAATCGCCCCATTGAGAAAACCTACCAAAACTTCTACAACCGGAACTTGTACTCTCAGCGCTCGAAGAAAACTTTTCGAGCAAGCCCAAAACCTGTATTAGCCAGCTGTTTTTTATCGAATCCTGGCTCCTCCCAAGTTAAAACATCGGCTACAAATAATGCATTCCAGACGTGGAAAAAACAGGGCAAAATTAAAACACTGCAACCAAGGTGCACCGTTCAAACCAACGCTTGGATCATAAAATCCACGTGGAAAGAATTTTTAGGAATAAAAACAAGACCCAATGAACCTATTGATTCCTCTCGGAGCTCTGGAAGACCATGCCCACAGACGAAAGAAGATGATAGCCTTTGTCTATTTCCTACAAAAACTGAAAACCAGTCTTCAACTACAGCTTAGTAAGGCAGAAGGGGAAAACATTATACGTTATAAGGAAGTGTACTCAATTGGCCTCAAGGCAAAGACGATGGTCTAGAGGTACAATAGAGAAGGGGATTTGAAAGGAAGAAAACTAGGTACCTCCCGCAAATGACTCATCGTGTAGCCTCCTTTAAATAAGCAATAAGGTCGGCCCTATCGGTTTCCTTCTTGAGACCGGCAAAAACCATTTTAGTCCCAGGTATGTACTTCTTCGGATTAACCAAGTATTCATCAAGAGTATCCTCATTCCAAGTTGTACCTGTGGAGATGCAAAAGCAGTACAAAGATAAATTATTCAAGTGTAGACCGAAGTGTTGTTAATAAGCACAGAAAGAGCAAGAAACAAACAGTGCTAAAGAACTGAAGCTAAAGAGCGGATGACTCCATAACGACTAAATAATAAAGGATTGGTCTTATAAATTGGTACATTATTAATGGTTACCCTTGTTTTTGTTCGCTGCAGTGTAATCGTAACCAGGAGCCTGGCCAGTTTGGCGACCGAATAACCCATGAAGATTTGGTCCAGTTTTGTGGCTACCTCCTTTGTCAACAGTATGACACTGCGAACACCGCTGAACAAAAAGCTTCTTTCCCTTCACAACATCCCCCGGCATGGCAAACGTGCAAAAGCAACCTTGAGGACAAATGCTGGAGGTGAAGCAACTAAAGTCCTCAAGGAAAATATAATTAACTTGACATAATAAAGCTTCATTTTCGAAAAAAAATCCAAAATATTAATTTTTTCTTTTGTACTGGTTATTAGATGAGGTTAATATCCTAAGCTAATAACTTCATCCTACACAAATAGTGCAGCGGATATGCTTGGGTAAATTTGGTGTAATTCTGCTTAAGTGCTTGCAATTCTAAATTAACGAAGGCATGTTTTGCGGAGTATTATGTAGCGATTAGATCATCTGTTTTAGCATACCTATTTGCCTCGTGATGCACTTCCACTCTGTTGCACGGCCTTCCTATCTTTCGACCTACTGATACTATAGATTGAATATCGTAAATACAACTAAAGTTGGATCCATAAATTGTATTCAAATCAGAACATATTGGGATTTCATAAATCCTTATGATAAATGTCATTTGAAGGGATGATTAGCGCCACAATGGTTGCGTTAACCAGATCATAGGAGACACCTTTCTGCTGAACCCCCGGTATACCAAATTTCAGGCTTCCATGGAATTGTGTTTGAGCCGTTTCCTGTGTTCATATTGTGGAAGGCTTCCAAGACCGCACGTGCAGACCTTGCCGGATTGCTTGGCGTATGGGCCAAGCTGATGTCTACATTCTCCGGGGTCTCAATTAAACAATTCTTTGGACGTGAAAATAAGCGAAGAAACTAAAGTTACTATTTTTCAAGGTTCATCTTATTTCAATAATATCTGGATGATTTGCTAGTGCCAAGAAAAGGGATGATCAATAGTTAATTAAGGCATTTTTCCAGGTAACTTAAAGAATTCGATTTTTGAAGTTGCATATGTTGTTAGACGGAAATAACAAAAAACTAATTAAAATAGAGCCTGACCACTCCGTTTCATCATGAAGGCACTATTTTCAGCCTAATTTGCCTTGTAAATCGTAAATAACAAATGACCAGCTATTAGCTGAGTAATTAGCTGGGATGATACCTATTATGCGCTTAGGCACAAACGCAAGCAATTGGTTCTCTGGGTCATGTACTGAGAGTGATTTAGCCTACCCTAGCACTAGCTGACTGCAGTAGTACAACAAAAGCCGCCAATTCGGCTGAGGCGCGCCATTCCCCCAGAACCGAGAGAGCAATCACAACGATTGGAATCCGGCCACTTTTGACTGTGCGACGAGCACAAGCTAGCATTTCGGTAGACAACTGGGCACCCGCCCTTCGAGCTGTTCCTGTTGGGTAAAAGCATGTTTGAAAAATGGCCTGAATTTACTCAGAATGTGCTGAGAGGTGGTGTCTTGTCCATCATGCTTTTTCTGTCGCTTCCTCCAATTTCCGAAGGCATCGTCAAGGCCACTCAGAGCAAGCGGCCAGTTGGCACCCACCGTCACGATTTCCTCATCGAAGTCGTCCACCTCGAAGACCGCTAAATTCCAAAACCAATAACGTCACTGCCACCCGTTATTTTTTAGTAGCGTTTGTTCTACACTGTCTACTTGCTTGATGGGATGTAAAAGGCGTCAGGCGCAAGAGTCCAGAGGCACTTGAGCACGGCCTCTTTTCGAAGACCCCTTTGCCCTACAATTACAATGCTGCGGCGAATGTTACAGCTCTGTGGGCAAAATAGCCCAACTGGGACAGCCCATTGATTGGCTGTGTGTAACCAGCCAACCGGATTTCTGGAGTCTCTGTGGAGCTTCAGAAGAGTGGCAATGCGCTTATTGGCTTGCTGGGGATCAGCTGAAAACAAGATAAGCGAATCCATGCAGACTTTGAGGATCTCATCACAAAAAGTGATGCTCCAAGGACATTCGCTTCCGCCTCGAATTCTGGTTAGATTCACACCCTTGGGAAAAAGGAGACAAAAAATTAGGCAACTGAGTAAATAAGTGATCGTATTAAACTAATACGTCAATTCTGAATAAGAATGGCATTTATTTATATATGGAAGACTTAAAAATGAGACGCTAGCAAGACTACAGACATTTGCTGGCTCAATGAACATGTGGCGGATGTGATGGACGGAAGCAACACTTACGTTACTCCCTTATTCTTGCTACTGCAACCCTCTCTATTGCCCTGTTTTCTTCGCATGCAAAGACGGACCGGAGAAATAGATGATTTATTTTACTGGTAGATGATATCCAAAACAATAGGTCTGTAGGCTCTTGGATAGCAGACAGCTGTGGAGTGTCAACATCTGCCCCCATCCTCCCCCACATCACCCCGCTGATATTTCAAGTGTTCTAATGCTCCTGTCTGATTTTATAATCCACTTCAAAGTTGTTCGCTAATCACCCTAGGTAGCGCGATTTGGTCGCCTTAATGATCCCTCTAAGCGGTCATAAAGAGAGCCGCGTATTTGTCTTTTCCCTGGAAATACACTAACAACGGATTTAATTCTAGGGGCTACCGCATCTACACTCATGGTTATAGAATGATTTCCCCCCTACACACTCTTTAAATACAAACATTACTTACAAAAAGTGTCGGACTGGAGGCTGATATGTTTGGAATCCACAGAATATCACCAAATGAATAAGTGAGTAGATGCGAATTAGACCCTTCAGTCTGTTGGAGATGGTCTGCCGATGTGGTTGCTCGCAAAAATCTCTAAAACGTGAAAGACAATGTTTTGATTTACAGTACTAATGTTAACCTAGGAAAGTCGTTTTGAATGCCGCATAGCAATGGGTTTGCATAAAGAGAAAAAAAATTAGCAAGTATTTATTTTAGCATACCTCAGCAGGAAACAACATGAGACAACCAAGCTGCTTTCGAATCTGATCCTCCGTCTGTAAAAGAATCGGACGAGTAGTATTCTATTCCAGTCTATTCTACTATAATACGTTAAGTGGTTGTTTAACTATTGCTTTTGACAACAGGCCACTGAGGCGTTCCACCATTGTAGCTTCACCGGGCGACCTGGCCATCGGGCTATGGCAGTTGCCCCTAAATCCCACTGTACATCGACAGTACATGTTCTGCCCGGGTATCATGTCTCCCTACGTCTTCAAAGAAGTCTCAAGGAGCTATGATATACCATTCTTACACAAACCAAGGCATCCTTACAGCTATGAAGCAAAAATGCTACACCCCTTAAATTAACTCATCAGTGGTTCACAAAGCCTGTTTCTTCCCTTCCATAGAGCAACAATCTATTTTTAAGCAAATTTTATGCAGGAAAAAAACAAGCAATCAGCTTAACACAGCATAACGCATTTATATTACAAGTCATTTTCTGACAGTTAGATGGAAAACGGTGGCCATAGGCTTAATGCAAAACGAGCGATTTCACTTTCCATACTTGTTTCAACAAATATTGATACCTTATTCACCGGCATTTAAATGATTCAGAATGAAATTTCGTCAAGATCCTGCAGATTCAGCAATAAACTTACCCAGCAATCATATCTGTGGTAATGGTAGTTGTATCTACGTCGTCGGGCGAGGTCCATTGCATGTAAGTTGGCATTTGTCATTGTTCCCCCTTAGGAAGTGTCAGCCGTCTTCCACTGCCAATTTCCATTGGCAGAACGCCCTTAAATCTGATTGGATAACTCCGTTCTGATGCAGTACAATTGTCAGCTTCGTTTCTATAATTGCCATCAAAATGTGCGTCGATTGGCGAAATTGAACCATGGGTATGCTTCTTGCTAACAATTTGTTGAGGTAAACAAATGAAATCAAGCATCAGTTTTGTGATCTAGAATAACATTAGAGGCAATCTAATGAAGACAATGTGCAGTGTAAAACGCCATCAAACTATACAATGGGGACGTATAGCGCCCGGAGGCTTACATGAAGATAGAAGAAGACATAGTACAATAAAGGAATATGTATTGCTGACACAAAGAAAGGCTGGCATGGGGCGAAGGTCAGGCCACTCGGTGGAAGTACAATGAGAGAGTCCCTAATTAGCCCGTTGCCGAAACTGAGTTAAACAAACAGCCAAAGTATTACAGTAGAATTTCTAAGCTTTGGCAGGTATTATTGAAAGCAGAACGGAACCTAATCGCTAAGGTTAAGCAGAAGGCGCGAAAATGATCTCAGCGCAGAGGCAGGCAGAGGGTAGCAGCGAATTTGACGCAGGTTTTCGTTGCTTTAGGATAATCAGCTTCTACCTTGCTTGGGCAATTCACTTCGTGACTATGCACACCGAAGTCTGAAAGTACAACGAGTTTCTTTATAGTCGACAAAACAAGTGTATATATGGGCAGTACAATGTTTGTTATACTGCCTCTATGGCATAAAAAGTTACTAACACCAGCCGTAATGCATTGTTTATATGTTCAATTCCTGGTTTTGGGAATGTGCCACTTAGGGCCTGCGTCATTGTACCTTTTGTGGGCGGCTTAATCTCTAAGCATTGTCAGTAGCCACTCAACCCTTCTGTACGTCAACAAAACATTTTCTGCTAGACTATTATGTCTTCATTCGTCTTCAAGGAAGTCGAATGACTTAACGGTAACTGTGACATATACCAAAATCTCAAATAAAAATCGGAATGAGTCCAATTCGATTTCATACTGGGCTAGTGTTTCTGCCGCTAACATATTTTTGGATTGTCTGCAGAATGAATCACAAGTATCATCATGCCACTGTGCAGAATATAGTTGTGACATAACTTTATATGCTCCACTAATTTCGCCTGGGTGGAATGTACCGATTTTAAAATAGACTTACGGGAATACTCGTAGGTACATAAAAGCCGTAAGCAAACTTTTGTAGCTTTGTGCAGTCGGTTGATTCTGTATCAACTAAGATGTTTTCATCTCATAAAAGAAATGTAATAATTTCCTTATTCATGAGGTAAGAAAAGGATATATAGAAGTAGTTTATATATCATTAAGAAAATCAGCCAGAATATTAGAGCATTATGTTGAATCAGCCGATAAACATTCCAGTTATGGCTATGAGGCTTTTATTACGGTACGGATCAACATGTTAATAAGCAAATACGAATATTTGGGCAGTACATTAAAGTACCATTGTAAATTGTGCTCACTGGTTTCACTGCTAATCTAACTGGTAGAGGACCTAAATAATGAAAATAAATCCTAATACATATATGTATTAATTTAGCTTGCACAATAGTAAATAAACACTTGCTTTTAGCAGAGTGGACTAGAAGTTTTGAAGGACATATTTCAGAGTTTGTATCAACTTGTACTAAGTAGTTGGTGCATCAGCAAGCCTTTTACCAGGTCACTTTATCAAACGTGAAATGTTTCGTTAACCGAATTGGTTAGGATCCCGGCAATTTTCTCGTAATAGATTTTACAATGAGCAAAAACTATCACTCTACCTGTTTTATTAAAAAATTTTGCTGAGACAAACATTTCTTATGCTCGAAACTGGAACTAACGAAAGACAGTCACTATTTTACCTGAAATTTAAAATGAATTAATCTATAGTCCATTTCTTCCATGACATTAATGTCATTGGCCAGAACTTTTATAGCTTACGTGCACATTTACTCTCCGAGCTGTGTATGATGGGTGATGTAGCTTCCGTTGTACCACGTTTCTGCTGTTATAAAATGATGCCAAATAAAATACAATTATTGCTTGAAATCATTTACAACTTGCTGTGGATTTATTTTTGCGTTTAATGACCCTAGATAATGCGGGGAGCAGTCTATGGCTGAGTTTAAATTATTTAGTGGTACTTTTCTCTTGTTGAACGATTGGTAAAGTGAGGTAGTTGTGACCTCGTGTCTAAATGGTGATTTTCGACTATTATTTAGCTGCTGGCCTATCAGGGGTTCGTGTTCTTGGACTAAATATTTGGGTTCTTAGGCGAGATAACGACATTTTAGTCGTTATGGTTTGAGTTCGTGATTTTGCCAAGTGCAACAAATCGGCTACCGACGCTCCCCATTTCTTTTGACTGTGACATCCTATTCCAACACTTCAGGCATTTTCTTCGCTTCCCGTTGCTTCGACTATGTTGCGTTTAATTCCCGTAAAAATTGACTTATGACCGGGAATAGACATCCCATCCTGAAGTTCATTCCTTTGCACATATTTCTGTGCGTTATACTTACGCTTTAGTATTTTGCTGCTTGCATGCCTTTTCGTTGATGAAGTACTTAGATAAGCATAGGATTTAAACTTTCTAAAATAGGTGCGATCGCCGTATAGCTTTACTCAAAACCGCAGTTGTTTACAAGATCTCTCCCCTACGGTGCAAATAGTTCATGTAGATAGTTTTTCGTCCACTTTTGAACACTGTGACCCTTCGAGGTCTTCGACCGTTGCAATTGCTCACGTTTGAAGCTGATTAAACCATGGTCATTATAGAAGGGTATTAATGTGCGTCATTAATGTGCAGTTGAGCTATGCCTCGCCAATACCAAAGCGGACGGTTTCGCCAAAGTCAACCGATGGTATCAGCGATGACTGTTGCAGGGGATTACGAAGCGAATGGTGACGAGTCCTTTCCGACGCTACGTAGCAAAGTTGTGGTGCCTACGGTTGTCCACCGCTTCCTTCCACCATCACCATCACCCTTCCTGCCGTCGCCGACGTCTGCACCCTTGCGCCGAGGCCAGCAACAGGAACGGCAAAAACGTCACCGCGTAACAGAGGAGTTGGCTCTTGCGCAACATCACCTGGCGCTCTACACAGGCTTCTTTAGCCAATTTCTTCATAACGGCGGCAGTGGCGACCTCACCAACACTACTCAGTAAGACGTTTTTAACACTTGGTGGAGTTTTATGTCGTCAAGGGTTGTGGTCGATTTTCAACTCCGACCCTTCTGTAATATAGACTAAAACAAACATTTCTAGATTGAAAAGGAGCTCCGTGTTTTCGAAAGCTACTATGTCTAATGGGTCTTTCCTTCTCCTAGGGTGTCTTTCTTGTGAATGCCTCATGTGAAAATCCGCAGGTGCCTTAATCCATCCTTTTACTTTTGCTTGAAATGAGGTTTGTAGGTTCCTGCTTCCAGAATTTTGACATAGAAAGGGCCATGAATTTTTGTGGTCCTGTTGCTTCGTCCACCAAAAAGTTGTTTTTAAAAAGCATTTAACGCATTCCCCGCCCTCGTACTTCACAGTTTGATAAGTTGTATTTAGGTTGTAGTATCAGTACCGTCCCCATCTTTTATCTAGATGATGAATAAACGCAGTTAATTTGCCTGTTGTACGCATAAACTTATGGCTAAAGGTGCTCATTTATGTGTTGGCCAGTCAAGAAATTCATTTAAATGTTTTTGTAACCCCTTTTTCTTATCGACTACCACTACTCACTGTGAAGGATTGCATAAATCCAATTGAATTAGCTCTTTCTACGTTTTGTGTCATTGGCGAATTTGGTGGAACCCGGTTTACTATAATAAGGACGGAAATACACAATTCACCACGTCTTTTATCCGAGATGTACTGTGTTGCTAAAAGCCTAGTATTTTGAAGCACTTAGAGCAGGTAGTTTTCCTTGTACAGCATTCTGCTCATGGTTCTAGCTCGAAATGCACTTTTTCAATCCTAATTTTAAACTTAAAAAACCATTAAAAATGACAGTTATACGGAGGCATGGATTTTAGGTGGTGAAGGTGACACCCTCATGACAAATAAAACCAGTAATAGCCAAACTGAAGCGGTCATTAGCCTGAGTCTACGTGTGCAGTACCACTGTATCCTTCTATAAACTTCTACTTACTTTTGCAAAAATTGAATCTACAATCCTAAAACTTTGATTTAGCCTGATGCACAAGAAGTGGTTTGAATTTTTGCAGTTCTTTGATGCCTTTGAATAAGCAAACTTCTGGTTTGTTATTGGTGACTCCAGTTGTGCCTTTAGCTGACTACTACTTTAAGTGATCGACCCATGGTGCACGAAATCTTAGCCTGACTAATTTAATTCTTTGTTGATTAACAGGACTCTTTTACGTACGGACTAGGAGATGGGTTGTAGAATGATTTCACCTAGTATATTTTTCTGAAAATGACATTTTTTCTCGTCCTTAGGATTGGCCGGAAACGCTCAGCTGCGAGCTTAAAAAATTGCGATGGAAGAGACGAAAACGTCGATTCCAAATTGCTTCGAAGGTCGCCCAAAGCGTCGTCGTTCACTGAAAGGCGACGCGTTGTCCGTATGCGTTACATCTTACTTATCTAAACCTATTTATTAAATTTAAGTAAACGTTTTATTTTCTTCTCAATTTTACACAAACCAATATGCAGAGAATTCGTCGCCGGAGGAGGGCGAAGCTTTCGACGATGACGAGGACTATGATGACCAAAATAAAAACGAAGAGGACGAGGGAGGAGCAAGGTATTCCGATGTGAACAATCGAATGCTTCGGCAGTCAGCGCTCCTGCCCACGCCAAGTCGGTGAGTTGTACGACACCCTCGATCTCACCTCAGCCCGTTATTACTTCAGGGAGACAGCCTTCACTTTAATCGAAAGAAATACCTTTCTAAGTTGGTTTATTGATTGACAATCACTTGGACAGGCAAAACTTCTGGTTCGGGGACAAGATTAATCGCTCTCGTGGCCGCAGGGGTCAACGTCCCTGTGTAGTCCAATAAACAAACCGACCTGCCTTTCAAATTGGTTTTCTTACTGGCTTTACCTACCCATTCAGCCAATTTACTTGAACTTTTTTAAAGTCATGTTCTGAGCAAAATGCCTAAATCGGTGAAATATGAAGTGGTTTCGCATGTTCATCCAGTGCTTTTCTATACATTTGCATGACTAATGGAGGGTTACATTCCTTCTAACTCACCGATGAAGGCAATCTTTGCAAATTGCGCAGTGGTTTAATGGTGATCCGTTTAAACAAAGTTTCGGATATTATGCAGTTTTTTGAGGGCGTTTTTAGGCGCATAGGTTTTAGACTCGCTTTATCATCAAAGTATAAAGCGATTGTGCAGCATCATCCACTTCCAACTAAAAGTGTTTCTTGTTAGAATATTACCGTTATTTCCACCGCCGGCGGCGACGCAGTTGATCCTCCAACAGTTGCAGGATTACTTTACCGGCCTAAGTCCTCCCTCTCCACCGCGACACCGCGGTCTTCGTTGTTCACAGATCGTCTCTAAACCTCCTCACCGATGGTCTCAAATTCGGTGTCAAGGGGAGGGAGAAAATACAACGAGAAGGTGAGGATTTCCACTGCTTTATAACGACGTAAGCATTTGTGTTCAAACTGATTAAGCGTGTGAATGTTCCTCGTTTTTGAAAGGTCAGATGAGCATTGAAAATACCTCGTTTTGTTTTGTGCTTTTTCCTCATCATTGAGAGTGTGTCCATGTATTGAATCCATGTCCATTGTACCTCGAGGAAATTGAGTGTTAATGACTATTAGCATCTTTTGTGGCTTTTGGGAGTTAATAGATATCGAAACCTTTTGCTATTTGAACCCTATGTCCACGATATAGGTGGATGACTTATCAAAATTACAATATCGATGACTTGTGGAATCAAATTCCTTCATAGTGTTTAAAATAGTTGATCAAGTTATGGCATGAAAGGATTTTCTTTATCACTTCCGTTCTTTAACCGTTCTGTCTAGAGATCCTATTTATTACCTTCACATCTTATCGAGAGTTGTGAAGCGATGTCTCGTAATCAAGTTTTCCATGAACCGGATAAGGCACAAAAGCAAAAGCCTGGTTCACACGATTCGTCATGGCTGACCTCATTTCACTATTAGCACTTTATCACTTTGTTTCCCTCTACCATTCTGAGCATGCAGGTGAATCTCATTAACTATGCTCACATTGGTCTCTGCTCCTCTTCACTTCCTAAATCTACCTTCGTTAATAGAGAGACGAATGAAACCATTGACAATGAGTAAATATGAATGAATGGCACAAAAGCAGATTACGCAAATTTGGTTTTTTTAACGAAAAAAAGGCTTTAAGATAGTCACGGAACTTTTTGAGATAGGGTTTCTTGCCTATTTAAAGTTATCAAATTGGAGTTCCTTGATCAAACAACTTTTGAACTAATGTAGACTTGAACAGGAACTATGAGTGTGCTTTATCCAGTTACTACTCTGGAACTCAGCTTCTTTTACTTGTGAAGACATTTTTCTACTAAAGGGTCACTGAATTCCGAGAACTAGATATCCTCATCTGTTTGTTTTCCATGCGTACAAAATTGAATAACGAGTTCATCAGTTAGCTCTAGTAAAGTATTTTCCCTTAGTAAGATGTAAAACTTTTGCAGTCTAGGAGATGATCGTGCGACGTTTTCAGCATCCGCCACCATCCCTCTTTTCATTGCAATTTCACTTGACACGTTTGTTGGCGCTTACAGCAAAATGTAAACCCGCTTTCGGTTGTCCTGCCTCTACGCTAACTTTTGGCCAACCAAAATGACCGTCCATGCTTGCGGCCGCTTGTTCGATCGGGCTGTCCAGTGGGCGAGGTGAACACGCGAGTGTTTTTGGTCTTCTCCGCCCTCCTCCTCCTCCTACCTCCTCTTGGTCGATTTCTCCATCTGATTTTAATAGAGTCCTTCCTCCGATTTGTTGTGGTTGATAACCGAAAGAAGCTCACAGTTCTCTCTCTGGCCTATGAAGGTTAGGCGATAATTATTCTATTTATGAATCTGTTCAGGTATAAATTCTCTTAGTTGTCTAATCTCACTTTAAAGATCCCCATCAAATGACTTCAAATAGACCCAATTGGTTTCCACGATCAACTTTTGCACCTTGGAGACATGGACTTTTAATGGGATAATGGATACCACTCCAAATTTGGATTTCTGGGATATTTTTGTGATCTTCCCCTCCCCCTGACTAACAGTCGTCAATACTTTTATTGCGAATCAAGTTGGGATAAATTAACTATATTTGAGGAACGAAACCGTAGGAATTCCATCCTGTGAGGCATTTGTTTATTAATACCTGCAAAGGTTGATGGTATTCTCACCTTTTTTGTGCTTTGGTATTTCTCCTTTATGCCCCATAGTAATCACTTTAAGTTAGTACTCTCACTTTCAACTTATTTTTGCAGAACTGTCAGAAGTAAATGGTTCGTCATACCCTTATTTATTATCACTCAAATTGTCAATTCGTTTCATTTACTATATCTGATAAGAATTAACTAACAAGCCTTATGATTTCAAAGTAACTTTATAATTGTAGTGAAGTCTATTTCCCTTCCTTCTTTGCCAATTAACATTACCGAAACCGCAATTGAGCTAACTGAAGCAGCTTTGAAAGCCCTTGGGTTTGCAGCAATCAAGCACCTTGCTACCTCTCTTGTTTTTCATCCGATTCTGTTGGCATTCATTCAACTAGAATTAAGTTGCAATCAAGTGGCTGATAATCTACAGGACGCCTTTTTGTCACTGAGTTATAATTTTTTGTGAGACACTGCATTAAACCCATATGTACACCTGAAGGCATACTTGACCTTAAAATGAACCAATCAGTCTACGGGACCGTTGTTCACCTTACCCATGTCCGCGTCTTCACTGCCTATCACGTATACTAGATTTGAATAAAAACTTACGATGGGCTAAGAAGTGTTAATATCCATTAGATAAGCGTCCAATTTGCCTCCATTATTCTTCCTTTACTACTGTGATCATCAAAGGTTGGCATTTTACACGTAGTGCCAGTTAACCGAAACGGTTAACACTTACATAGCACACGGTGCACGTTTATTCGCATATGCGGAAAGATAATGGTATGCTCGGTGTTGTGATGGACACTTCAGTCCTGCTTGCTCTCAGTGTTTTACCGTATATTCGATGTTAAATTGGATCGTTTGACACTTCCTTTTTTTGTATTTGGTCAATTCTGTCTGACCTTCATCGCATCGCTCCGTCAGCACGTCTGTTTACGTGAACGCGTAACAAGGGTGATTTGTCAGCTTCATTGATCTGTGCTGTCCTGTGGTGTGGTGTAGTGTGCAAGAAAGGTCCGTCCAAACTGTAGTCAAAGTGGGTTCGCCTATAGGCCTGACTGTATTAGTCACGCTCGGGGCTGCCCGTCCTGTTTCCAAAAATAGTAGTGGCCTGCCTGTTAGCCGGTTGGTTCGACCCTGACAAATCGGGCTTTTTTCCCCGCATCTCCACTCTCTCTCCCACTCTCATTTGTAAATTATCAGGTAAGTAAGGAAGTTTAACTCCAGACCAACATGTAAGAACACTTGGTCGTGTTCTCGTGCGACTTTAGGCTAGATCGAATTCTCATAATCTCAGCTATTCTGACAAAGTAATGGTACAAGCGTCGGTTAATGGAAGAAACCAGTATTCCAGAGTCCCAACGCCATATCTTGAATAACAAATTTAGGATTTGTTAGAATGACGAAACCCTTCTTCAAATTTACTTCATCAAAGTGTAAGAATAACATATTTCATGTAAAGATCTCCCTTACTACAGATTTGTCACAACTGTTGACTACGATAAGATTTTCTAGCAGAACAAGATTGAAAAAAAATGTCAATAGGATGAGCAAACTGTTTGCGAAAGGTGAGGGCGGTGTCTGAGATGACATGTAGCTAAATTTAGGGTGACATCAGTTACCATTGCCATTATTGAAACGCGTTTATCACTTCGACTGGGAAACAAACGTCATTTGTATGTTTGCATTAATAAGTCATTTCGTTGACTGGAAGCTTTAGCACATTTAATAGGATTGATAAAAGAACTGCAGACCCTTCAGATCGACTCCAAGTCTACGAAGAATTAAATGTAAAGGGCACTTGTGCGAAAAAAATGGCTCGCAATTAAAACACCGAAGGATGTTAGGAAGCTCAGTGGTGCTTGGAGTGAATTTGGTCAAGAAGTAGTTCGTCAGGATTATTCGGGAGATGTAGTTTTAATCATCAAGCCCTTCCCCATTCCCAAATCATATATTCAACCTAAGGAATTAGATTCAAAAGCTCCACGCATTAGCCCGGTAATTGGGCATCTAACAACCTTGACCCCCACTGATTGACTGACCAGACATCTGCCTAAGTTGGTGTCCATATTGGACATCTCTTCCCCTTTGGATGGCCAATAGTTGATGCTGTGGACTCACAACTGTCAGTTCTCCTACTTATCATAACGTGGATACTCACAGTGCAGAACTATGGGGGTGGGAGATGATCAAGAAGGGAACATGACGGATGGTGCTCCGTTGCAGTGGCCTTCGGGAATAAACAACACGAGTTTATTTCAGGTTCAGTGCCAAGCACTCATTTGCGTTTGTATTTTTCCGACTTCCTATTCCACTTAATCGTCGTCAGGCTGCAGGCGTCACTTCACAATGACCAATTGACTAGGTGGATAGTCAGGCAGGTAAGTATGCACTACCATTCCTCGTATCAACAACTTGGCGACTGTGGACAGGTGTTGACTGGTGTTAGGATGCAAGTTGGGTGAAGTGAATCCCAGCGACGGTGTGCGAGTAGTGTGTGCAGTTTTTACAATACAAATAGAGTGGCTGCAGAGAGTTTGCTCAGTTTTTTTCATTCAGTCTTCACCAGTATCATCCATAATCTGTCATTCTTTCCCGAAGAAAGCCACAAAGCGGCTGCAAATCACACTCCCATAATGCATTACCTCTTGGTGCAAAAGAAACCCAATCAGCTCCGTTTCCATCTCACTTCTACTTCCCAAGTGTTTCGCATGTGAGTATCTAGCACTGCAATGTCAAGAGAAGGTGATCCTCATCACGTGGAAGAGCACCGTCAAGGCGATTCGTTGAACAAAGACAAAGAGAGGGATAAGGCTGAGGATGAGGATGAGACAGTACCTTCCTCCATTCCAAGGTGCAAGTTCTCACTAGGCTAAGCTTTTTTGGCGGGAGGTATGAAGTCTTGCTTTGTCTTACAGGAATATGACTTTCTCCTGACTAATCCTCTAGTCACGGCTGTTTCTGAATAATAATAATAATAAGATGGTGGTGATGATGATGGTGCTCTAGTCTGTCTGCTCGCCTTTCTGCAGGCGAATAATTCACAGAGAAAAATTGTGCTTGCAGTCCACCAAGCAATGCGCATAATCTTGTGGGAAGAAGTGGTGGGTGCATTGGGAGAAGTGCGCGGAGCTATGGGTAGTGGGTGGATGGTGTGGAGGAGACCACCACGAGTGATGTGTCTGTTCGCCTAACAAGCATTGTAATAAAAGGACCATTTCTCATTACAAGTGAATCAGCAAACAATCCTCTCCCTACCCAGGTCAGGTGGTGCAGGCATAGACATAACTGCAAGTTGACACCTTGACGCCCTGGTCTCAAACGATACGGTCAGTGGTGAAGACGTGCAATTCTCCATTACCATCACGGCAATAGAGGGTCTTCCTGAACACCATGTGGCACTTACCCTTGCTCGAATTGTTTCTGGGCGGCAGATTCTGCCGCCACCACATCTTCAAATGCTGTATAGATTTGGGATGAGATCTCTGCGAGAGGCTTTGAAACTACCCGGTTTCAATCCGTCAAGCAGGCGGGACTCGCTCGCTCGAAACACGCGAGGTTCTATCGGTAAAAACAGCGGCTAACTCTAGACTGACGCATATTTATGCTCCATTATTTATTCATGGTGACATTTTATCAGGTCTACCAGTTTGCGCGATGTCGTTGTAGCAAATTGTCCATAATTTCCGCCGGCTTTTTTGCCCTCATGTCACTTCTAATGGCCACAGTCGGCATTCAGTGTTTTCACAGCAAGTGGAGTGCTTTGTCGAGGGTTCACACAACTCACGCCCTTTGACTCAAAACGGAATCAACATTTCTCTGGAAAGCAAAGTAATTCATCCAACTTGTATGACAGCTCCCTCCTTTTCGCGGAAAGTGTTCGACTGAGTGCCGTCTCTCCAGTCTCCCAAAGCTGCTCATCATCAGTAAAGCCAAGGTGGACAATAGTGTTGTTGTTGTTGTTGTTGCTGTTTTAACACAGTACTTTTTGTTACACCCACTTCTTCGTCTGTAGTCGTTTTGCGTTATGCAGCATCCATTGGTGGAGGGGAGAGTAGCCCTATTGGTATTCGCTCCAGTCGTTGCCACTTTACCACTTACACTTTCGTCTCGAGTGATGATTCGGCCTTTTGACTGTCGTGCTGACGCAAAACAACTGCCAGTAAATCATTCAACTGTGTCATTAATTAATGGAAGGAGATGTGGCTTCATTTCCCGCATAAGTTGACGTCGAAGCTGCCTTGTAGCGGTAGACTGTAGTGAAAGTCACATCGCAAAGTACCTGCCTCTCCGCCTTTTTCGAGGACTGAGGGACATTCACCTCGTGGCACACACCAGTACATTGTGAAGAAACACCGCGATCGTGACAAGGGAGGTGGTGACTGCTGAGGTGCATGTTGCAGGAAGAGGTGACCAAAACTTGGCTTTTATTCACCCGACACATGGCATGTGAACGGTTCGAACGGGGGCGTGCATGACGCGCAAACATGCACTCCAATCAGGTAACTTATCAAACGAGGTGAAACTGACGTGTAAGTCTTGTCTCGCGCACCAGCCCCTCCCCAAATAATCCACCTTACACAGCACAAGAGGGGTGGGGTTGGGGTGGCAGTCGTGCTTGCCAAGAGCAGCCCCGTGCGCACTTATCGATGCGGAGACTGTTGGACAGGACTATAGCACTTCACTAATCTATGCCCCATTCGTCGGCCCCACGACGCTTCCATTACAACACCTCTAGTAACCGTGTGGTATAGGCTCTCAACCTTTCCTACTACAACTTGAATTCCAATTCACCCAGTCCGTCAGTCAGTCGGCTGCAATGCGTAGCCAAATGTATACAAATGAGTCCTTCAGGCATACATCACTAGTGCCGCCATGTTTTGTCCGATTTCACTAAGACTGGCTGAAAGTGGTGTTCCATATGTGAGTGGCAACTGTTGGTCTGATAAACCAGGGTCGTGTTACATCAAGATCTGGGTGAAACAAAGCATCTAAGTAATTAACTCTCTCACCACGGTGGCATCTACTTGTTACTTTATTTCTTTTTCATGCTCAGCTAACTGCCTGATGCATTGTGGAGATGGCTTGACTTTGGCAGCTGCTTGTTGATTTATAATCCGAGTTCTTCTTCTCAACCAATTCTTCAATCCTGCTTAATCGCCTCGTTTGCATTCAACACCTTCTGAAATCATATGCATGCAAAACTCTTCAAGCTAAAATTTTACTTCGGTTGCATTGCGAGAGCGAAAGAGAGAGAGAGAGAGAGAGTTTCCATCAACATCGATCAACATTTAAATGACGCTTTCTAAGATACTACGTGTCACATAGTCAGTTGGCACTACCATTACTACTGCTGTTGCTGCTGCTAATGCTGTTGTTGTACTTTTCCCTCTTCCCGTCACTTTTCATGGCCTCACAATTTCCCCTCACACGACGAAGAGGTTTGACCTCACTCAGTGACATGCTAAAGTGGAACGCCTCTTTCAGCACTTTCTTGTTTGAAAGACATGCCAAACTTGCCCATCTCTATCCTTTACGAAGT
>NW_020170473.1:319529-329479 GCF_000524195.1 Echinococcus granulosus
GCATAGTCACCTCACCTTCCATGTTGCTAATCCTCTTAAGCTTATACCGCGACTATTCACTGCTTTCAAAAAGTACGATGATCAAATAAAAGCGACTTGAATTTGCCTCTACCTGTGGAATTGATGACGATGGAGGAAAAAATCTACTTATCAACAATAACATCATAGGGCATATTACTGGATTTCGCAGTAAAATACTTTTCATATCGAAAGAAAATGACCAACCTAATGCCCTTTAAAACAGTCTTTTAGCCTACCGTAGTCGTCTCAGGCTCCATGAGCCTCGTTGATAAGGCGTTAATGCACTGGCAGCCATCTGTGAGGCTGATGATACCGACAACGACGGAGATGAGGAAGAGAATGTAGAGGACGGGGGAGTGCCGTGTAAAGACCTTCGTATCGATTGTGCAGCAATTCCTCGTGTTGGTGGTGACCTTCTCTGATGGCGCTGATGCCGTCGATAGCATGAAACAAGAGATTCTACCGTCAATGACGACGATGATGATGGCGAGGAGGAAGATGATACATCCAACCGATATCTAGGCGATGCGTAGGCTGCAGGAAGTCTTCGCCTTTGTGACTGGAATTCACGAATGTACATTATGAATCAAAATGCTATCTGAAGATATCAATTGTTGCCTCGACTGATTTGAATAAAAACTTATCCCTTTTCCATCAGAAGATCACCGGGTATATATTGGTTATAAAACAGTGTTTAATAGTTAGACTTTTAAAGCCTTTATTTAGCGTTGGTGCGCAGGACAGATAAATTACCAACCAAATTCTTGGGAAAAAATAAGTAGTTAGGACTCCAAAACGCTTTGCTGCTTTCAGAAGATCTGAATTTTTGAGGTCAAGAGAAAAAAATAATATACTGTTGTTTATTGCCGTCTCTCATGTTCTCGTGCGTCGCTTATCCATAATAGCTAGCGAGACGAAGCACTGAAAATGATCGCTCATGCAGCTACATTTGGGCTCAGAGCTAATGCGTGATATTTCCTGTAACTCAAAAAGTAATTATTCGAATACTCGCAAGCCGTTGACATAAGTGAACAAATCTAATCATTGATAACACAAGTTAGCAGTCGGTCCTGTTGTTTTCTGTCACTCTATATCAAAAACACAAATGGCAAAATGTGCTAGGAAAAAAGCAGTTACCATGAAACGAATGTAGGACAAAGAAGAAACAAAATTGCAACGCACACTAGAGGCGAGAGACTCGTCTAAGAAATTAATAAAAAACATCAAAAAGAGAACGAAAGGCAAAAGCGCTCACATTGTCAAGTAAGGTGTTCGTGGCAACAGCTCTGAAAGAGGAAGTGGTGGAGGAAGAGGAGGAAGGGGAGGAGGATGAGAAGGTGCCTTTTCGTCGTCGACGAGCCTTGTAGACCGATACTGAAGGTGACGGTGAAGCGGAAGACGGCTGTCTACGCTTCAAGCTAGACGGAATCACTCCGTGTCGATGCTGTTGGCAATGAGAGTGATAGTGCCGGTTGCGGTGGTGCGATCTTGTAGCACCAGGAGGGTTTTCTCGGCTTCCGCCACCACCACCACTGTCGTCGCCACCACTGCTGATAGCCTCGTAGCGTGTTAAAAGGTGCGAAGAGGTGGGAGTTTTACGGGGCTTTCTGAACCAAAAAATTGTCCCTGGATTATGTTGAATGAAAAATATTTTTCCAGAGAAGCTTGAATAAGAGTTGCTGGAAACAGAATGATATGTGACTGAGAGTCTTTTCAGTCTCCCAGACTCCCTGTGTTTTTAATGATGGAGCTACTTTAGGAGTAACACGGGTGGTACAGTTCACTAAATCAAATTTAGCTGCTTGAATAGCCTCACAATGGATAAATACCCGGTAACGTAATTACTAGTACATTCGAATCACAGCCCGGTCTACAGCTTCAGAAATTTAATAAGCAGTACACTCTATTAAACGGTGACTATTTCTTCTCGTGTTGCAATGTAGCCAAGTGGTTAGGAGAATGCCTCCGGTGCAACTACAAATTCTAGTAGATTTGAAAATGCCATTAAGAAGTGGTAACATCGAGTATCGGCCGAAAATGACGTGTCATAACAAGCAAAGGAGATACAAAGGTGAAGAACCACTTAAACACCTCAAAGTTGATCCTGAGGATTCGAACTACGCATCTAAAAAGCAGCACTAAATGCGAAATCGGCGTTCAGTCAAAGTGAATGGATAATAAGAATAAAGCAAATATCGCGATTTAGCCTATTCGAGCTAAAATTATCTGACAACTCGTGTAGCGATGGCATGCGGAGTGGATGGTGCATCGGGGTTTAAGCCGACGCCTCCACCAAAAAGGAAATAGTAACGTTAAGTTCCGGTTTTTAAAGTTATGAGAAGAAAAGGATTAGTTATTTGGGTTCAGATTCCTCAATAAAAGTGGACAAAATTATCTAGGCTCCTGATAGGCCGGTCGAGATTTGAACCATCGGAGAGATGGCATGATTTTGAATCTTTGCGACCGACAGCAAAGCTTTCTCGATACACCAATGCCGACGAATCAGATCGACGATAAAATAATGGGATGGGATGGAATGACTAATCGGTCGCAGTGCAAATGTCAAGTCGCTAGTGTCAAAGCTTAGAGTTAGCCCACTCGGGAGAAGTCATATTACACAAATGGTGTGTAATGCGGGCGTACGTTTATGCGTGGAGGCTAAGGGACGAATCATCCTCGGGTTGCAGAAGGGCAGAGAGGGAATGAGAAGGCGTAGTGTGCGTTTGCCGACTTGTCAAGTATTGCGCATTTCTACATGTAAAAAAGACTCGCCCCTTAATGAGAGCATGAAAGAAGATCACGCTAGCGATCCTGTCTCACCATTGTTGAGTCTGAGTCAATTCCATCCTCTTGAGGAGCATCACGATGACTGAATAGTTTTTACAACTACATGGAGACTGAGAGCGAGTTTTGATCGAGCACATTACCTATGTGAAAGGAAATGGAAGCAGAAAAAAACCTAAAGACCATGGCTTACTAAAACCGCAAGAAACACTGACCAACCGACCGCAGGATAGTGGGTCAAATGCTCTGTTCAAATAAAGTATAAGTGAGAACGAGTGGTGAAATTGGCTTTAAGCCAGTTTAGAAATTATGAAAAACAAAAATACCTGGAATTTTGGAGGAAGTGCATCGCTCATATCGTAAACAAACGTAATGGGTGCCATGTGAACACTGTCCCAACAAAATTAAGTAAAACTAAAAGTTGGAACTATAGAACGGAGCCTCGGTGCAAGTTGTAAAATTTAAAAGCCGTAAAATTTACGACAGTTAATCAAAATAAATCAAACACTTAGTCGCGTTTTGGGTGAATAGAGAATTTTGAAAGTATAATCAAAAAAACATCTACGTATATGTGCAATGCTCTAATTGCTTGCTCAACTCCCGATTTTGTAAACGCACCACTTAGGATCTCCACCATTGTATCTCCTCCGGGACATGCCAGTAGGTCCCAGACTTCTGTACATCGACAAGAAATATTCTGTACTAGTATAACGCCTCCTTTCGCTATGAGGCGAGTCTCGGGGCGCTACACTGGTAGCAGTGAAAAGCAAACCCAGTCCCAAAGGGCAACCATCCTGATTTCTACGGCTAGGTGATAAACCTTAGCTGGGCGGAAGAAGGGTATATACTGCGAATGGGAGAATTGGTAACGACCCCTAACCGAAAGTCTCAGAATAACGCCAACCTTCAGCAACTACCCCAGTCCCGCAATTTGCAGGAAAGCTATCAGCAACTGAAGCGGTACTAGCCGTGGCCGTAAACCATCTTGAAAAGTTTGTTACGGAGTTGTCTACAGCGCCTGTATGTAGATGTCAAGTATGTGAATACGCTATACCCCCTCCACTTCTCTCCTGGCTGGCTGGAACCTATAGAGATTTAGCTGAACAGCACCGAAGCGAGAACAAAGCGGTAAGGAGGAATAGATTCGAAATCCTACCCTCACGGGACTACGTTAAATCCAATCTTTTGTTATGTGACCCTGCTTTTGAGCCAATGTTCCTTCGACTAGCGATGGACAAGCGTGATGACCATCACAATCGACCAGAGGAAACTCCATATCTAGTAGAATTGCCGAGGGATTAGTAACGTTGCGGTTAACTATCCTCTCAGTTGTATGGAACTTCGATGACTGGAGTGGTCGGTTCGTGGGTGTTTTTTGACACCACCAATTACGTTTTGATGGCTGAAGGGAGAGGTTGACCAAGGGTAGCACTGGAGACGGTGCTCAAAAGGGTAGACAGGCTATGTAATACGTCAACAGCTTAACTCTCAGTTTTATTAACGGGTCATTCAAAAGCTCCGTCGGCTGGTCTAGCCTTTGGACCGCGTCAATGGCCCCAATCCCCTCTGTCAGTTGACAATCCATATTCTGCCCAATTATGTTTTCTTTCGTTTTCAGGGAAGTTTCGGGGAGCTACAGTAACCTATCATTTATATAATAAAGTTAGAGAAGATGAAACACCGCAAGTAATGAAATTAAAAGATTTGTCAGTTGATTAGAATAAGAAAAATTGAAGGGAATGTTTAGGGTAATCGCAACAGCAAACCCAGTATAAAAAACGTCGGCTCATCAAGGGATTATGTCTTACGAGAACAAAGCGACGGGCATCTCATTTATTTCGGTACAAAGAGCCTGACTCGAGTTCGAAAGGATGAGATACAACCGCAACTTTGGCAAAAGCACGGGATATATCAAAGGCGAGAATTATCTCATCATGTCCAGTTGCAGTGGCTTTGGATATGTGCAAACGCACGAAATGTCGGCGTGCCTCACGGTATGCAGTGGCAGATGACGCCACTGGCTGCGGAGAGCGACTATGACTACGATGACAATTAGTGACTTGGATGGCTGGTTCACCAGGTCATATAAGCACAACTATTACAAATAACTATTTCTGGCACTTTACCTTAAATAATGCAAAGTGATACTGCAAGCTCTTCGCTAAGCAAACAAAATTACTCCAGAAGGAAAATAGGAGAACATAAGCTAAAAATTAAGAATTTACTGGTTTCGATTGGAGGAAAAAATCTACTTATCAACAATAACATCATAGGGCATATTACTGGATTTCGCAGTAAAATACTTTTCATATCGAAAGAAAATGACCAACCTAATGCCCTTTAAAACAGTCTTTTAGCCTACCGTAGTCGTCTCAGGCTCCATGAGCCTCGTTGATAAGGCGTTAATGCACTGGCAGCCATCTGTGAGGCTGATGATACCGACAACGACGGAGATGAGGAAGAGAATGTAGAGGACGGGGGAGTGCCGTGTAAAGACCTTCGTATCGATTGTGCAGCAATTCCTCGTGTTGGTGGTGACCTTCTCTGATGGCGCTGATGCCGTCGATAGCATGAAACAAGAGATTCTACCGTCAATGACGACGATGATGATGGCGAGGAGGAAGATGATACATCCAACCGATATCTAGGCGATGCGTAGGCTGCAGGAAGTCTTCGCCTTTGTGACTGGAATTCACGAATGTACATTATGAATCAAAATGCTATCTGAAGATATCAATTGTTGCCTCGACTGATTTGAATAAAAACTTATCCCTTTTCCATCAGAAGATCACCGGGTATATATTGGTTATAAAACAGTGTTTAATAGTTAGACTTTTAAAGCCTTTATTTAGCGTTGGTGCGCAGGACAGATAAATTACCAACCAAATTCTTGGGAAAAAATAAGTAGTTAGGACTCCAAAACGCTTTGCTGCTTTCAGAAGATCTGAATTTTTGAGGTCAAGAGAAAAAAATAATATACTGTTGTTTATTGCCGTCTCTCATGTTCTCGTGCGTCGCTTATCCATAATAGCTAGCGAGACGAAGCACTGAAAATGATCGCTCATGCAGCTACATTTGGGCTCAGAGCTAATGCGTGATATTTCCTGTAACTCAAAAAGTAATTATTCGAATACTCGCAAGCCGTTGACATAAGTGAACAAATCTAATCATTGATAACACAAGTTAGCAGTCGGTCCTGTTGTTTTCTGTCACTCTATATCAAAAACACAAATGGCAAAATGTGCTAGGAAAAAAGCAGTTACCATGAAACGAATGTAGGACAAAGAAGAAACAAAATTGCAACGCACACTAGAGGCGAGAGACTCGTCTAAGAAATTAATAAAAAACATCAAAAAGAGAACGAAAGGCAAAAGCGCTCACATTGTCAAGTAAGGTGTTCGTGGCAACAGCTCTGAAAGAGGAAGTGGTGGAGGAAGAGGAGGAAGGGGAGGAGGATGAGAAGGTGCCTTTTCGTCGTCGACGAGCCTTGTAGACCGATACTGAAGGTGACGGTGAAGCGGAAGACGGCTGTCTACGCTTCAAGCTAGACGGAATCACTCCGTGTCGATGCTGTTGGCAATGAGAGTGATAGTGCCGGTTGCGGTGGTGCGATCTTGTAGCACCAGGAGGGTTTTCTCGGCTTCCGCCACCACCACCACTGTCGTCGCCACCACTGCTGATAGCCTCGTAGCGTGTTAAAAGGTGCGAAGAGGTGGGAGTTTTACGGGGCTTTCTGAACCAAAAAATTGTCCCTGGATTATGTTGAATGAAAAATATTTTTCCAGAGAAGCTTGAATAAGAGTTGCTGGAAACAGAATGATATGTGACTGAGAGTCTTTTCAGTCTCCCAGACTCCCTGTGTTTTTAATGATGGAGCTACTTTAGGAGTAACACGGGTGGTACAGTTCACTAAATCAAATTTAGCTGCTTGAATAGCCTCACAATGGATAAATACCCGGTAACGTAATTACTAGTACATTCGAATCACAGCCCGGTCTACAGCTTCAGAAATTTAATAAGCAGTACACTCTATTAAACGGTGACTATTTCTTCTCGTGTTGCAATGTAGCCAAGTGGTTAGGAGAATGCCTCCGGTGCAACTACAAATTCTAGTAGATTTGAAAATGCCATTAAGAAGTGGTAACATCGAGTATCGGCCGAAAATGACGTGTCATAACAAGCAAAGGAGATACAAAGGTGAAGAACCACTTAAACACCTCAAAGTTGATCCTGAGGATTCGAACTACGCATCTAAAAAGCAGCACTAAATGCGAAATCGGCGTTCAGTCAAAGTGAATGGATAATAAGAATAAAGCAAATATCGCGATTTAGCCTATTCGAGCTAAAATTATCTGACAACTCGTGTAGCGATGGCATGCGGAGTGGATGGTGCATCGGGGTTTAAGCCGACGCCTCCACCAAAAAGGAAATAGTAACGTTAAGTTCCGGTTTTTAAAGTTATGAGAAGAAAAGGATTAGTTATTTGGGTTCAGATTCCTCAATAAAAGTGGACAAAATTATCTAGGCTCCTGATAGGCCGGTCGAGATTTGAACCATCGGAGAGATGGCATGATTTTGAATCTTTGCGACCGACAGCAAAGCTTTCTCGATACACCAATGCCGACGAATCAGATCGACGATAAAATAATGGGATGGGATGGAATGACTAATCGGTCGCAGTGCAAATGTCAAGTCGCTAGTGTCAAAGCTTAGAGTTAGCCCACTCGGGAGAAGTCATATTACACAAATGGTGTGTAATGCGGGCGTACGTTTATGCGTGGAGGCTAAGGGACGAATCATCCTCGGGTTGCAGAAGGGCAGAGAGGGAATGAGAAGGCGTAGTGTGCGTTTGCCGACTTGTCAAGTATTGCGCATTTCTACATGTAAAAAAGACTCGCCCCTTAATGAGAGCATGAAAGAAGATCACGCTAGCGATCCTGTCTCACCATTGTTGAGTCTGAGTCAATTCCATCCTCTTGAGGAGCATCACGATGACTGAATAGTTTTTACAACTACATGGAGACTGAGAGCGAGTTTTGATCGAGCACATTACCTATGTGAAAGGAAATGGAAGCAGAAAAAAACCTAAAGACCATGGCTTACTAAAACCGCAAGAAACACTGACCAACCGACCGCAGGATAGTGGGTCAAATGCTCTGTTCAAATAAAGTATAAGTGAGAACGAGTGGTGAAATTGGCTTTAAGCCAGTTTAGAAATTATGAAAAACAAAAATACCTGGAATTTTGGAGGAAGTGCATCGCTCATATCGTAAACAAACGTAATGGGTGCCATGTGAACACTGTCCCAACAAAATTAAGTAAAACTAAAAGTTGGAACTATAGAACGGAGCCTCGGTGCAAGTTGTAAAATTTAAAAGCCGTAAAATTTACGACAGTTAATCAAAATAAATCAAACACTTAGTCGCGTTTTGGGTGAATAGAGAATTTTGAAAGTATAATCAAAAAAACATCTACGTATATGTGCAATGCTCTAATTGCTTGCTCAACTCCCGATTTTGTAAACGCACCACTTAGGATCTCCACCATTGTATCTCCTCCGGGACATGCCAGTAGGTCCCAGACTTCTGTACATCGACAAGAAATATTCTGTACTAGTATAACGCCTCCTTTCGCTATGAGGCGAGTCTCGGGGCGCTACACTGGTAGCAGTGAAAAGCAAACCCAGTCCCAAAGGGCAACCATCCTGATTTCTACGGCTAGGTGATAAACCTTAGCTGGGCGGAAGAAGGGTATATACTGCGAATGGGAGAATTGGTAACGACCCCTAACCGAAAGTCTCAGAATAACGCCAACCTTCAGCAACTACCCCAGTCCCGCAATTTGCAGGAAAGCTATCAGCAACTGAAGCGGTACTAGCCGTGGCCGTAAACCATCTTGAAAAGTTTGTTACGGAGTTGTCTACAGCGCCTGTATGTAGATGTCAAGTATGTGAATACGCTATACCCCCTCCACTTCTCTCCTGGCTGGCTGGAACCTATAGAGATTTAGCTGAACAGCACCGAAGCGAGAACAAAGCGGTAAGGAGGAATAGATTCGAAATCCTACCCTCACGGGACTACGTTAAATCCAATCTTTTGTTATGTGACCCTGCTTTTGAGCCAATGTTCCTTCGACTAGCGATGGACAAGCGTGATGACCATCACAATCGACCAGAGGAAACTCCATATCTAGTAGAATTGCCGAGGGATTAGTAACGTTGCGGTTAACTATCCTCTCAGTTGTATGGAACTTCGATGACTGGAGTGGTCGGTTCGTGGGTGTTTTTTGACACCACCAATTACGTTTTGATGGCTGAAGGGAGAGGTTGACCAAGGGTAGCACTGGAGACGGTGCTCAAAAGGGTAGACAGGCTATGTAATACGTCAACAGCTTAACTCTCAGTTTTATTAACGGGTCATTCAAAAGCTCCGTCGGCTGGTCTAGCCTTTGGACCGCGTCAATGGCCCCAATCCCCTCTGTCAGTTGACAATCCATATTCTGCCCAATTATGTTTTCTTTCGTTTTCAGGGAAGTTTCGGGGAGCTACAGTAACCTATCATTTATATAATAAAGTTAGAGAAGATGAAACACCGCAAGTAATGAAATTAAAAGATTTGTCAGTTGATTAGAATAAGAAAAATTGAAGGGAATGTTTAGGGTAATCGCAACAGCAAACCCAGTATAAAAAACGTCGGCTCATCAAGGGATTATGTCTTACGAGAACAAAGCGACGGGCATCTCATTTATTTCGGTACAAAGAGCCTGACTCGAGTTCGAAAGGATGAGATACAACCGCAACTTTGGCAAAAGCACGGGATATATCAAAGGCGAGAATTATCTCATCATGTCCAGTTGCAGTGGCTTTGGATATGTGCAAACGCACGAAATGTCGGCGTGCCTCACGGTATGCAGTGGCAGATGACGCCACTGGCTGCGGAGAGCGACTATGACTACGATGACAATTAGTGACTTGGATGGCTGGTTCACCAGGTCATATAAGCACAACTATTACAAATAACTATTTCTGGCACTTTACCTTAAATAATGCAAAGTGATACTGCAAGCTCTTCGCTAAGCAAACAAAATTACTCCAGAAGGAAAATAGGAGAACATAAGCTAAAAATTAAGAATTTACTGGTTTCGAT
>NW_020170472.1:0-7078 GCF_000524195.1 Echinococcus granulosus
CAGACCCTCATATACCAGTCAACTTTCTGCTGGGCATAAATATAAGTGTTTCCTTTGCGTTGCAGTATAGTGTACCTTTGGTTGGCTTGCCTATACGCAACATCACAATTATATGACGAGTGAGGGGGCCTGGCTTATTTCAGTTTGTGACTTTAAAAAAATGCAGTGACATCAGTGTCCAGATAAACATGTATGGATAAAAAACATGCAGATTTATTCCTTAGCAGTACACTAATCGGACATACGCATCGTTGGTTGCTACTCAGTGACCGACTTTCCATTTAGCTGAGCCACGCAAGACCTCAGACCCAGAAATGTACACTTGGTGTAGCTAAGCGCAGAGGATTGTGACTCAATTTACTGAGGAATATCTGCGTCTCCATGAGATGACCCCATTCAGATTATTAAGTAGTTTTTCTCGTGCTTCTCTTTCACGAATATTTTTACAGCGTCGTAGACGACACACTGTAGTTTAGTTGTTTGAGATCACGCCAGAACGGTTTAATATTGCACTGTTAACAACTGCAAGATGTAGTTTAATTAAAACATTCAGACTCTCTCACAGTGGCATTACTCCAGTTCACTCCTGCGGATCGGTAGGACGACATGGTATGAGCCTGAGCGCACGTATCAGTTTGGGATATAATTGTGTCTGGTGAATTTTTCCTTCTCTGATCTTTAAACGGGTCATCCAGTCGACAAGTGAGCCAAATGCCTCTTCTGAAACACGTGACACCGGTTAGTTGGTCAAAAGCCACTCAGATTCGTGTAAAAAAATGATTCAAAACTTCATTTAGAAACACTGTTCCATGTCAAGACCTACCCTGTAGAGTGAGGGGGGAGGCTGTGCTACTTCCTTACCATCATCCCTATTCCTCTAATAATGCTTATTTAATGGGCTACCATTGCCTCATTTTCGCAAGATGTAATCATATGCAAAGTGGAAGATGTGGCCAAGTCTCCATTGTCTGCTTTCAGTAAAAGGCCACATAACGGCAGATACTTCTTTTCATTAGCAAGTAGGAGGGAAATGCCTCCAAATATACATTGGAGTCTATGAAGTTTTCTGGCTACCTCGCAGTCAATCAAACGAAAATTATTTGACTCTTCTGGAAAAGGAAGGAGCAAAATGGCTTTGCAAAGAATGTATTATATTCACCTTTCCTTCCAATGCCATTACCACTCGATTATGGCACCTAGTAATGACAAGTTATCTCATTTGTCAGTAATTTCTGTTCAAGCCTTAAAATATCAAGTTCTCCCTCCGCCGAGTATACCCCACCACTTTTCCTTTCAATCGTAAGAAAAATTTTTGAATTTGGCATAGTGAATGGAGTAAAGGGAAATGAAATTATATCCCTTTGTAACTATACTTCACCTCCGACGATGCATTTGTTGCATCTCTTCGCTTGTGGTAAATGGTTCTCCTTTAATTTACTGACGTTACCACCCTCCGCGCTAGGGGACGTGTAGACTGTTTTGTGGGTAACTTTTGCTTTTACTTGCACTATGACTAGCCAAGTCGGAGAGGTCTACGTCAAGAAGCTCTAGCTTGTTTGGGGAAAATTAACTCAAAATTCGCATTTCTTATCTATGATTTTACCTTAAGTTCCCCACAAATGACGAAATCCTGTGGGTAAAAAGGTACCTTTTAATGTGAATCTGATCGGCGATTGACTTATAATCGGAGATACAGTCCATTACCTTTTTGTACTTCAGCACAAAAACGTGGCATTGATGATGTGAGTAGAATGGGTTGGCAACTAGCCATTCGGTTATGGCCTTGCTATAATGTTTTTAGCTGAATGGCTGTGATGGAAAGCAGAGAGTTGCAGAAGAACAAGAAATCAGAGTAGATGCCTTCATTGCCTCGGCACGATTCACATGCCGCTGTAGTGTACGAAGATTCCCAGCTCAAATGTAAATGAATATATTTTTTTAATGACTCTCAAATATGAAATGTGTGTTACTATTTATAAAGCGCATTCCGATGAGGTGTATGGCCGATTAAGTAAGAAGCTGATAATTATTACAGTGCAAATTCTTCCTGAATATCAATAATGAGAGCCGAAAGTAGGTTTCGAATTTGTAAATAAAAACTTTTAGAAAAACCTTAAGTGAGAACGTCTTCTGTGCATGTAAAGTCCTCGTAGATGTTATGTTTATTTTGAAGTTGTTCACATTACTTACATTGGTAAACCACATAACAAAGACGTTTTGTTATTTCTTACTCATTTAAAAACGGTAAAGTTAGGCAAAGCTTTGCTTTAAAGAAAACAGCTGGAAGAAGTTGCCACTTCCAAGTTACTTCTTTAACTCAATTTGTGTGTAAGCACACTTTCTAAGATAAATCTTGTAGATAAACAAGGCGATTAAAGAACAACAAACACATTTAGCAAATATCTTTTCACACAAGAGATATTTCTTAGTGATGAAGAAGATTTAATAGCTTAAGCACTTTGACTGGATCTTTTCATATGGAAATAAACTGATTTTTCCGTCTGATATCTTTTACGAAGTAATGGAATATCTACCCTGCGATGAATAAAAAATTAATTTTCATTAACACAGTCCAGATATTTCGGAGTCCTATCAAAGAACAAATTTGGTTTAAATGCTACTTTAAAATTATCATTTGCTCCTCAAAACCTGAGGGAGAGGCATAAGTAAACTCTGGCGGCACCACCTGTCACATATTTGTACATTGGATTCGGATGAACAAATCAAAGCTACATACAAGCGTAAACTTGACATTCAATGTTAGCTGATCCACAGATGTAGAGCCGTTTCACAAAGCTTGACCCATTTGAAACAAATGCAGCACAACCGTAGAGGTGACAAGATTAAATATTTTGCAAACTGTTCTTGCCCAATTCATTAATTTGTCTGAGTAGAACTAAAGATAAGACTGGATTTTGGCCTCCTTTTTCTTGCCATCCATGTAGGGATTCCCTTTGGGTAGTCATAGTTGTGCGTGGAGAAAATGGAGTCATCTGTTTCACCTCTTCGGTGGATGCTTGAGAACATTTAGGGATTCTGCCACTAGGTCATATGAAGTGGGAATCCGGATTAAAATATTGCTTATTACCTTTTAGTTTTTGTAAGAAGAACGAGTTGCTGCAGTTAATCAGCAATGTGGTTTTTTAAATTGGGAGAGCCAATTCACTATTCCCATTTCACTGGTGATGAAGAGGATGGAAGTGGAGCTGGTGTACTGCCTAATGATCACAAAAGTCACTTTAAAACCCCCCTTTGAAGAAAACATAATGAGCGGTCAAAAGATACTTTTGGTGCAACAAAAGAGGTTAAATCTAATGTACACCAAAAATGGATCCAAAAATACGAGATATTATAAATGAAAATTTTAGACTTACAGAATGCCGTAAAGCTGGCTTTAAATTTAAAATATAATAAGTAACTAAAAAATACCTAAATAATATAACTTTCAAGAGAAATTGGCTATTATAATGAAAAATGATCTGTGATAATACCTAGATTTGATCTGTTGGATTGCAGCATGATAAATTTCGCGCATTAATTCAAGATTATTTCCAACCAAAATAAGTGAATTACTTTATTGTGTGCGATTGTGATGGATTAAACCCAAAAACCGCCAGAAGAGAGGACCGAGCATGAAGTAATCTATTCTGAAGCAGTCCTTAAATGCTTCTTTAAGTTGACTTACCATTCCGTTCTAGTGGGTTGCACGTCTTTACAGGCGGAACTAAACACTGGCTTACTCTATCCCAAATCAACCCTTCTATATGCCAAATGGGCAATATCATTTATGATTGCCAGTAAATCAGAGCTGACAGTGTGCCCTTTAAGAAAATCTGCGAAATTTTATAATCCCAAAGACTTGAGCATAAATGCTTGCCGTAATTTGACAATAAAATGGTCTATTACTGCATTCTTCCACCCCAGGTCATACTTTTAATGCAGCCTCCTTGATTAAATGCATGAAGGCAGAGCTTAAACCACAGAAGATGGTTAAAATCCTTTCTTAATCCATATGCTGCTGAGGCAATAACTTCAAATCCAGTGCAGAGTGCAAAAAGAACGGTAGGGTATGGAAAAAGTGTACAAATATAATGAGTCGCATGTAGGTCTTAACCTTCCTTTTGGTGTCGTGGGCACCTAAGGCTCCTCACTTATTATTTCTGCCCTGAGAATTGAACTTTGGACTATTTCACCGACATTGCATGTGCTGTCCATTCATTGCAGTTTCATTCGTCTTCAAAAAAGGCTATGAGAGTCATGATACAGATCGATAATCAAAAAATATTGTCTGTCTTGTTTATTTATTCTGTTTTCCCACAGTTTTTGCCCTTACTAACACCAACACTTCCATTCAGAGACACTGATAGTGGCTGACTTCCCGACGACAGGAACATCTAGGCAAAACAAGGTTTCTTTCAATCCTTTTCCTAGCACTGTCACTGGCTAGGGTTCGATAGCTGTGCGTTGAACAAAGGCCATTCAATTCATTATATATCTTAAGCGTGCAATACAAAGTGCTGCATTTAAGCATTGAGAAAACTCACTATTTTGGAAAATGGGCAAAATTAAACGGCACTTAAAGTAGGTGGGTAGAATGATATACAGTTCACGAACAATTTCCCAGTTCATCACTGCGGATGGGACGACCGTAAGTCAATTTACGGGTGTTTTGGCACATAACGACAGTTCGATTAATAGTTCGCAAAAAAACGAAGAGGTAAGTAAGGTGTTACATAGCCCTTTCCTAATTTGAGACATATCCTCGGTTAACCCTTCTCTGCGATCATCACAAGTCATGGCCTATTTACGAAAAAAAAGCATTCCAATTATATGTCAAAAGGTACTTACAACAGCATGGCCGGGTCTTAATAAATGCAAATCGAGGCAGTATTCAAAGTTAAAGACAACAAACAACCAAATAATACACCTCGGTAATTGAGGCAAGGTTAGGCAGCATTTCGTTTGTCGTACTATTGGCTCTCATGCTTCACTCCGGTTATATAGTATCAATAAGGCAGATTCTGAGCTCGGCTTTAGGAAAGGCGATTTTCATTTGACAGCCTCAGACTTTAACTCTACAGGATTGAGCATCCATATCCCATGGAAATTATTGAATCGTATACCACCACGCATTACATCTTCAGATTTGAAGGCCCCAGTTGGAGGTGAGGTATTATTCGTCGACTTGGTTGGATGATAAGAAATAGTCAACACATAAGATACAAATGTTTTGGCAATTACAAAAATAAAAAAACAAACTCTTTTATATTCCAAAATAGGATAATGGGTTAATTTAAGTAGCTGAGGAATTGAATAAAAATTTTCGTTTTAAAGGTGACTACATTTGCTTATAGTACTGTATAATGTATCATAAGCGGAAGGAGTCCTATCATTAAAATCACTTAAAGGACCATTTGCTAATTTTGCAGATAGCGGCGTCTTCTCTGCGATTAGTTCTGACATGACGTGAAGCATAATTTCTGCTTATAGCGGCCCTGCGCCACTGAACCCTTACTACGATGTTACCTGAAATATGTCAAAACTTTCCATAACCTTCAGTGTAAGCAAGTGGTGTTTTCCAATTAATCTTACTAAATGGCCTTTAAATTTGTAAAAAATGTTAATATCTGTAATAAAAGAACTAACGCAAGTCGGTTTGAGACAGAACTTTGAAGCAAATTATGAAGAACACAAGTGTTTTCAAATCAACAGTAGATGTCAAATGGCCTATGGTTTTCGTAGCCTTTCTCATTACCCTTGATGGTACATGAACTTGGGCACGACCGCATAATGAATGCACTACTGTGTTGACAGAAAATACGCTAGCGGAATGTCATGAAACAGGGAACGTGACTCCTGTGACTCGAATTGTGCAGTGCAGTCAGTGTATTCAAAGACAACAGACGCGACAGGAATGAGTCATACAGTAAGGGTATGAAATTAACTGGTTAGTTTCGGCGTATTTGATGATAACGCTGAACTGTCACAACTCAGGGCTGGTTGGGGCTGAGAGTACTCTCACACAGAGCCACTTCAAGCTGCTAAATGTTTAGCACCACCTGGTCAGCTATCTATTCCCCATGCAACCACTGGGTTCTTGGAAAAAAGTTATTCATGCAGTTTATAGGCCCCTTTGCAAATCTTGTAAACGTGACCATAGATAAGGATTTTGAATAAGTTGCATTAGATTCTGCTGAAATTGTAAAGTGGTGTATTTTAAAATGAGGTTAAAGATATTTCTGCAGGAAGGTGTGGCTTCAGTGGTCCTTTAGGTTAAATCCACCAAAGACCCAGTCAGCTGCAACAAATGCCTTTCTTCTCTGTAAGCAAAGCATGAGATCTTAAAAAATTGACAAATTTGACATGCCTATTCGACAAAACCATAACATGAGTGATTGAAGAACCACCAAATAGCTTGAACAAATGTCATTCTGTCAAGGTTCTCCGAGGTCTGCCATAAGGGTCATGAAAAAATTTTATTTTTGACAGGGAAGAAGAACTGGGATATCAGCAGAACTGATGATGTGGCCAGATCCTCAAGCCGTTTCCCTGAGGACGTAATTACAAATGTAGGAGGAGACATTCGTAGACACCTCTACGACAAGCAGGGAAGCTTTCCCCTTTAAGGAAGCAAATGAACTGACAAACAGAAATGTTGGGAAAGATCAGTAGTCGGTGCCTAGAAAACTTGTAAAAGGGGGCATGCATGTTATGTACCTTAAAATGGAATCAATTATTTTCTAGTAAGGGATGACCAAAAAACTTTCCTTAAGTAAGTCTATTCTACATGACCTGTTCTATCATGTTCAATCATTTACCTTGCCCTCTACCTCCATTAGCTAGTCAGCCAGAGAGCCAGAAAACAATGGCGAGGTGCCTCTCCCGGTTACTCATAGTCATCGGCAGGTAAATACTCCCCTAACGAAATTTTCTCACTCTAACTGCCCCAGTTGGCAGCTCAACAGGATCCCAGCATGCACACTTGGGCACCAAATCCATTTTAAAGTCATGCAAAAATACCCACAAATTTTTGTCAATAGAATCCAATGAGTTGCTCACTTACTTCATTGTTCGTTTC
>NW_020170472.1:7178-10630 GCF_000524195.1 Echinococcus granulosus
ACAGCCTGACGAGACATGCCACCTAAGTGTACATCAAAGTCAGTAAACAATCACTCTCCTAATGACTACCGTCATTGGGTTTTCAGTGGTCACTCCTCTGATTTGGACATTACGAGTCCTTGCTTCAGCTACATTTGACCACACGAATGTTATCTGTGAGGGATATTCTATGCTCTACACCCCATTGAGGTCTCCAGACATCGAGCGTTCTGCTAGGCGAACTTGTCGCAGAGGGATCTAGTTGGAGGGTAGTCACTCAAATCATTGTATTGTATTGTAGAAGTGGCTTATTGACGAGGCTATAATGGTACTGCCTGGAGGTTATGCTGCCCAGCGGAGGCACTGAGATAAAGAATAATTGTCCCAATATCAACATGAGAAATTACATTAATACACAATCAAGAAACCTGTGGCTGCTTTGTGTTTTTACACTTGTCGGCTTTATGTAAATCTTTGTGATTCAAATTTTTGTTTCTTTAACAAAAGCGAAGAAAGGGGTCTTCCGACCTGTTTTGTTGTTTTAGATGTCCTGTTTTCAAATAGGCAGGGTGTGAAGATCAGTCAGAGGAAAGTGATGCGGTTTCGAGTAATTTTATTTTCATTTTGCTGCTGGCATTTACGCCACTAGCATTTATGCCAAATATATTTGAGAATTCTGCAGATCTTTTCGGTAAGTCCATTTCTAGCTCTGATTTACTGGCACTCATAAAACGATATTGCCACTACAATCTAAGATAAGGCAAAAGAAATTGAACATATAAAGAGCCAAGGAAATTGTTTTGCTTTAACTCCGAGTGCATGCCAATATGAGAGAATAGTTTGAAATAGCACAGACGTTGTCAGAATTTCTTTCTGCTTGGAGGGACATGCGCCTACTCAAGCAAGCATTCACACACAGCTACTGCAGAGGACCTAATATGCTTGATCGGGTTTCCTGACGATCATAGTGTTTTGTTAACCACAAGTGTCCGTGGCAACTACAATGAACCTCTACAAATTCCCAATAGGAAAAGAGTGCTGTCAATCGGTGATAGTATCCTCTACGGGTATGGTTAGCGCTTTCGAAGATCGAGTTCGCGACAAAGTGAATTACTTCAGGGAAGAAATCCACTGGAAAATTCAGCTAAAAGTAGCTGTTCTTAGTGGCATTTCCTTGACAACATGACCAAGAAAACGATTATTGCCGTTTTCTACACCTTGCATGTTACTGAGCTAAGGATGCTTATAAAGCCTGTAATAGGAAATAAATACAAAAAGTAAATATCATATTTCATTCCTAAACAAGTAGAAACCATTCAGAACGTTATTTGTTGGCTTAAGAGTTCATCTTTAGAAAGAAGTAACCGCCATCTTTTTCACCAAAAATATTTTACAGGCTTTAATGTTTTCTCTTTTTTATGATTAGTCTATTACTTAAAGGCTAGGTATATCTCCCAGCAGCAGCCGAAATTGTCTAAAAGGCGTTCATTGCAATTTGTGCCTCTACGAAATAGTGCAGTACCAGCGCTTTGGAGATGGGAATTCTGAATTTCTTTCATTCTTCTTTGCACAAGACATTAAACAGGATGAATGCTTTTGCTACTTGTTAAAAAGAGAAGCTCTAAATGCACAATTTGTTTTGGTGGCTTTAAATTTAGAGTTTTTTTGCGAAAAGACGGTAGTTTTGTCAAAATCTTTCTAATTTTTCAGCTCGAGTTTCCTTAGAGAATATATGCTTACACATGAATTGAGTTAGAGGGGTAACTCTGAAGGGGTGACCTATTCCTCCTAGTTTCCTTTCCTTTCAAAATATCCGCAGATTTATTAATGACAAATTCATGATAATCAAAGAATTACCTCCTTTACACATTTGGTAAAAAGCCTTATTTAAAAGAACCCAGTATTCATAAAATATATAGGAATAATTCACGCGCACAAAAGAAGTTCTCTTAAATGTAGCTGGTAAATTTATAAAAATTTATATAACATCTTTCTCCACTCATTGTTAGTAATCTCAAACATCTGTGCTTTGTGCCTTAACTGGTTCCCATTTAATACGTCTTACACTTCATCAGGATGCACTTTACAAGTGCCAACGTCCTTTTCATGTCTAGGAGTCATTAGATAATTGAATAAAATTACATGAGAGATGAAGGTCCTCGTGTACTTCGGCGACTGGTGCATCGTACTTTAAGGTGCGTTCCAGACCAATGCACTAAAGGCATCAATTTTGAAGTCTTCATCCTTCTATTTCCAGTGCAAACATTCAACAGAAAGCATTATATCAAGGCCACGACAATGTCACAATAAAATTGCTACTTACTAACCTTTTCTGCCTACGTCATTAGTGTTGTGATCATGTGCCCATCATAGGTACCTATAATTGCGGAATAGCAATGGATTGTACTTCCTACACTAAGTAGATCACCGAGAAGCTTTGCATAAAAGAGCGTCATCTAATCCATATAATTACATCACCAATGCGAAAGCGAAGATAATGCATCTAAAAGGAGGAAGTTACAAATAAGTGATTTTAATTTCATGAGCAATTAAGCTCAACGAGACCGTAACCGCGTAGCGTAGTCTTCTACGACTTGAATCGCTGTAGTGTAGTGAAAGAGATGTACACCCAAAAACAGTGTCCATGTCTCCATTCACAGAGAGCAGTAAAGTTGGCAGAGTGAAGAGAGAAGGAACGTGATATTCAAAAACTGATAAGGTGCATTACAGGAAAAAAGATGTGCACTACATATCTGTCCTAAAATCGTTCCCGATGAGGGTGTCATTTCTTCAACGTGTAAGTTTTTTCAAAAACGAAATTTAGAAAATTATAAATTTTAACTGCTGATTAAATGAAAAGAAGCAACACCAATTCAAAGGAGAGAGAACTTAGCACTTCAAGTGTTAAAAAGGAAGTACTGCCAAATGGGAATAAAATTTACAATTACCAGATTCCTTAAACCATTAATCGGAATGTAACATCACATGGAAAAGCCCATATAATGTACCAGTTTGGAATGCTTCCCTCTAAAATCCACTTTCTTAAACAATCAGTACTTTTAAAGCACCATACGCTTGGTATTTGATTGACAGCAAGGTAATGAAATAAATTCACGTCGTTTGCTAACTAGTTGGAAAAGTTTTCATTTTGGCTGCTTGGAATATGATTTCTGCAGTTGCCGATCTTTTGGTGTGTGCATGTGCCTGTTTTTGTCCTGAATACTGCTAATGTAAGAACTTTAATCCAAATGCTTTCCCTAAGGAATAGCACAGGTAAGACTAATGGAAAGTCACTGTAGGAGAAGACAGAATGGTTCACCAGTCACATTTTTAAGCCTTTCAGTACACTACGTCAACCTACTAGACGGAATCAAGGCTTCTGAAGCCATCTAGAATGTTCGAGGAAAACAACTTAAAATTTAAAAACAGGTGCATCTTCTGCGGTTGTAGACACCAAACTGCCACACCCAAAT
>NW_020170472.1:10730-11954 GCF_000524195.1 Echinococcus granulosus
GGTTTGAGTGTGATTTGATAAGAAAAGCCATTTGAAGCCCAGATTGAAAGTTCATTGAGCTGGGTGCAGTAACGAATGGTTGATACCAACACAATTAGGGTCATCAAGGTCTGCATGTTTCGTAAGCATTGACCTCCATTTGCAAGGACATTCTGTTATAATCACGAATAGGGATTGGGTACCATTAGTCACACATTAAACAAGTCCTTTTTTGCAGACTGAACAGCAAAAATGAGAAAATTACACCTGTGATAATAAATTCTAATACAACCTAAATACTTTTAAAAGGAAGTTCTTTCTGATAAACAGTTGGATTTAATTATACGAGAATGGAGGAAGTCTTCTTCCTACTCAACTTCCTATCCTTAGCTTGATAGGACCTGCATTTCTGTCAGGGAGAAAACAAGGATGGGATGGCACTGCCCATCCATCTCCTCCTTATTGCTTAACTAATGCCTTCTAAAGCGAAGATCACCCTTTTTCGGGGTACGGTGATTGCACGCGTAATTGAAAGACTGTGAAAATAAAAGTGGGAAAGTTATTTTTTAGATTTGTTCTTACTAAATGCCTCTTAAAATTAACTTCTTAGCAGACTTTAGTAAGTAAATCATCCTTGGAGATATTTCCATCATTTACGCATTATTGTCATAACATTGCAAAAGCTAACTTCGAGCGACCAACAAAATGCATCAATAACATAAAATATCGTAAAATTTCATTATAACGTAGTCGTTTTATAAATTGACTTCAATCTCGACTGTACTTTTCAAGTTTCTAAATCCAAATTACTGTAGGACCTACAGACCTAACTAAAGATGAAAGAATACAACACAGTGGCAGACAGAAGGATGGAGTTGCTGCTGGTATGATGGAGGCAATGTCATTTAGTGAAAGCGCAAAGGCAAAGCCTCAGGTGTCTGCTCAACGAAAACTAAGTAGCACACATACAATGAAATTGTCACAGTCCCATATTCAAGTTCGCAATTTGACCATCACAATGCAGTTAGTGCTGTAAAACAGCCACAAAACAACCGCGGTACTTTAGGAATTTGGGTAACCAAGGTTGCTGTCTATTATCAGCGATTTCCTTCAGGTTGGCATCAATGTAGTGAGCCCTCTTTTCCTTGAAGCTAGAAGAATTAAAGTACCAGTATGGGATATGCATCGCCGATGTACGAAAGGCTAAAAGTCCTGTGGCATGATTCGTAGGCCGTGCCGCCCGCT
>NW_020170472.1:12054-31908 GCF_000524195.1 Echinococcus granulosus
ACGTCATTCCCCATCGACTTCCACCTTAGTGGGTGCAGTGGACGGAGCTGAATACACTCTCACCTTCGAGAGCATTTCTACCTATTATTGGCATAACATTGTATTCTCATCCATAAAAACAAATTAAGGTGCCTCATTTATATAACAATGTAGAACCAGGTGCTAAAAATTAAATCAACCGCAAGATTTGCCTCACTTTTGTGGTTTAGTGGTTTTGTGGTTTAGCTTAATGCGGATTTGGTGGGAGATCATACTGACAAAACTTACGGCTAACTGATAAAAAGTAGTGTCAAACAGAAATTGAAATAATAAAAATTTATGTAATGAACTGGTTGTTAAGAGAAGAAAGGACTGACTAGACCACTTGAATGTCATCTAGTTGCCTTCATTGCGTTCCAGCACGACCTGGGTTCTGTTCGTATCATAGTAAGCGGAGATGTAGATCATGGCCCTCTTTATTCACTAAGGTTAATATCGCAGGTGCTTAAAAGGGATCCTCTTAAAATGTTTTGCATGTCAAAGCCAAAGTTAATTTTATCCTATTTTTTTATCTACACATTAATAAGCTGACTATAAAATGATTAAAAAGACCATACTTGCGTAGAGAAAAAACGTCCACGAGACCAGACAAACTGCCTATTTTCACCAGTTCATTGCTTTACCGATATCTCAGAGGCTTCCAATTTCAAAAATTATATATTTGAACAAGAAATGTTTGGCTTTGAAGAACCAAAATTAGCGTCTGATCAATGGGGGAACAGAGTTTTACCATTATGCCTACAGAGATAACAGAGTGGATCAGGGGGTCTTAATTTGCCCTATTTGGACAGACGAAGGTGCGATTCAAGCATTGCTTGCATGATTTAACAAGCTTATGGATGTTATAGGGCAAATATTATTTTTAGAAGAGATACATGCAATTCATAAGCCTTGAAATATAGATCCGTTTCCGTCGCAAATTCGAAAGACCCGGTTTAATGTAAGCATATATAATGAAACTGGGCAAATCCTAAATAAATCACCTAACGAGGGTATTTTTAAGCTAAAAAGAGGTACTCTCTTTCATTCACTTCAAAGTTTTATTCCAAGACTTTAACTTCTTAGACATTTTTATAGTATTTTACGACATGTACTTTACGTCCAGTTTTCTTACCGACCATTTTCATGCTTAGACAAGCTCTAAATATGCTCATAATCTAGGGTAAGATCAGACTATCGGAAGTGACATAAAGGCACGAGAACGGGACTATCCTTCAAATCATTGCTTCACTTAATGAAATGCGTGAAGATACCTTGCTCTGGTTGTGCATGCGTTGTCGGTATTTACGACCTCTTCTTACCCAGCACCTGTTCCTTCATTACTCCGATTTAAGACGTAATAGTGCCTGGGATCCCGCAAAGTTACACTAATTCTTGACGTGGTATGCTTCAAAAAACCCAAAAATTACACTTTTGGGAGTGGAGGGAAGTCTTTTCTAAAACCTCTACCATGCTTTAAAACGTCAGAGTCCTTATCATCACATCGTTAGACTAGAGGAGTATTAATGTGTTGATTCTGTTGTTAGCATCAGCGCAAAGTTTGTCATGATTCAAATTTTGACTCTGTATTGCCTTTCTGCCTCAGAAGGGAACTCGAAACGGGTGATTATCAGAAGAGTACATCAAGTCCATCCTGTCCAAATTCCACCTCTCTAAGTAATCTTCACAGTTCAATCTGAGCTTCGACTGTTAAAAGTTCATCATAGATATTCCTTTTATCAATTTATTTTGGATTGAGTGAATATAATATAGACTAGAAGCACCCCATTTCGTCGGAAGAGGAGGTGAGCCAAATTGTGACGGTGGTTAGAGGTTAAGATGATTTCGTACTGCTAACACTGAGGTCCTCGAAGCACAGAAGGATGGGAGGAATAGTCGGAGTGTCGACTTCCCCTTAGAAGATTTTTATTAACGGCCACTTTAATTGCTTATCCGTAAGGTAAATGTCAAAAGGATAAGGTTCTAGTGATTCAAATGAATTGAAGTTTCCTTTATTAAGATGACATGCTGAATTAAGTAAATTTAGAACATATTTCCACCTTCTTGCCTGATGGTGCATGCCTTGATCCATGCACTTCGTTCCGGCTGTGGGAACAATAGCAGGCGATGGAAATGGAGCAATTGATTCGGTGATAATGAGTCCAGAGATTCGGTTTTAGTTAACAGCAGCACTGGTCAAATAAAATGGATTACGAAGGGAGGATAATGCATATGAAAGGTCTGTAACTGAATACTGGGCTGCATTTTGCAGTATATGGCGTAAAATACCCATATCTGGTATGCTATAGCTCCCTTTATATGACACAACTTGCTGATGCAGAAAAATGCCAGCTTGAGCTTGTTTATACGAAAAAGCAGTAAAGCACTTATGAAACATCTTAGCCTAGTGGAAACGCAATTCGCCGTGATCTTGCATCAAGCTAATGTGATGCAGGGGCAGGCATCCGTGGCAGGTATCTGTAACATTTGACAGTTGCGTATGAAATAAGAAAGAAAAAGGAGTATATATGACAGATCTTCATCAATCACTTAAGATTGACGTTCTACTTCGGCAAAAAACATTTTATCATCCCACTGAGTATCATTCATAGCCGCACTAAAAATATAATCCTTCTGCAAAATTTTGAGGGGATCAGAGTTGTAGAGAATCCGACAAGCAGTGACTTTATGAAAGGTATATAAGGTTCGAGATTTTATTCTTGGAATAATGTTAAAAAGGCTATCAGAGTAGGCCAGAAAAGTGATATCATTTAAAAATAGTAGCAGCTTTTTCTTAAAGAATTTCCAATGAAGTTAGAAATTCAGCACATCTTGAGATCGTTGCATTTATGACCTACAAATTCCCAAGACCTAGTTAACAATATTTAAAAATTGTTAGCCTCTCATCTATAAATGAAGTGGTAAATAAAGCAAAGAAATTTCTTCTTTGATAACATTAGAGACATTAGAGGAGGAATGCTTCTATCTTCACCTAGACACCGCAGAGACATGTTTTCTTATTCGCTATGACTCAAACAGGAACCAGGAGAGTTGATAATTGTAAAGATGCCATGAATTTGTAGCTGCCTTCTTGATTTGAGAGCAGGGGAACGTGGTAGACTTCGTTACATCTGACGAGGCTAAACATGACAAAATTTAACATCCTTTTTAAGGTACTGTAAAAATTTGATGTGTGGGTTAAGTATCAATGTTCACTAACTTAACCTTACCAAACTCTGAAGTAGATTTGCCCAATTGGCCCACCACCTTATTTTATCTTTACTTACGAGGCTAACTATGGCATTTGGTAGACCTGGGATTTAAAAGTGGAGGAGTTGGGAGGTTGCTCTTTCCTCTTACACAAATAGGTTATTATTAATATTAAGCCCTCCGCTACACTGAACCTCCACCACCACTCCCTCTGTCTGGTCCATCTCACTGAATTGCCACTGTCGGTTCACAATGCTCGACATCTAGTGAAACCCCAAATCTGCAGCTGCAGTATTTTTAAAAACCAAAATTTTGCAAATTTTTTGTCCTTTTTAACTTTGTTTTGAACGCCAGTTTAAGAATTTTTGATTTCCTTTTTCTTAAGGAAATGGCTTAAAACCAGCCGAACTTACGGAGTGATCTTCATTGGGCTTTTAGGAAGTCATCCTGTTCTTGCAGACGATGGGAGTGAGAAGGCTATGCGGTTGGGTCAAGTCCATACAAGAACGTTCTTGTTAAGCATGCACACATCTCAGAGGAGACGTGAAGAGAATGTGTAACCACCATAGGGTGACCTACTTCATACCGTATGCCACACTCAGTTGACTAAATGTGACGAAGCTTTCACGCGACACTTATCATGGGGTTACTACTACCGGTTTCGTGTCTAATATGCCACTAAAAGAGCAAACTAAATCAAATATATTGTAAGAATCGAATATCATCTTCTTTGAATCCCGCCACTAGGCACAAATTTAGACTTTGCAAAGTGACTTTCTGTCTGCCTGTTCCCACATCCATACATCCCAATTTCATAAATTCCATTTGTTTATAAAATTAATATGTTTTGCGAATTAGCGACTATGTCAAACATCTTTTATCAAGAAAGAATTTTCTCAAGCAATAAATGACTATCGCTGCAAAGCCCAATTTGATCCATTCACTTGATCATGCGGTAAATTACAAAACTTGACACACCAAATATCCCAACACGCAATAATCCCCACTGTTCCATGTAGATTGCTGCAGAATGTTGAGCAGCGTAGACGCGGTTTCTTGTCTTTTAAAGGCCACACATTAATTTGGACTAGTATTCATTCCATACAACTCGCTTCAATTCGGTAAACAATTAGTGAACGCATTCCTTCACTTGCTCTTGATCCTAATTATCTATCCATTTACCCAAGGACCTATTAACCCTACCATTTCACCCTTGATCCATGTAGTAAAAGATACTGTACGCCAGGCCAAATACAATATCCGTGAACAAGAATGAACGCTTTTACCCGCAAAAATTCTGCTTTGAAAGAGCTCTTGCTAATGGACAATTTTGGCTCGTTCGTTACGCATCACCCTTTTGAGCGTCCAGTTAGAGTAATATGCTTCGTGCCCTCTTCATGCATCCGGGAGCATTTGTCTTAGCAATACAGATGGGTTGTTTTCCCTCTTATTAGTGCCTCATCTAATTAAGTGGACTTTAAATGGTCCGAATTATTGGCATCTCTTTCGAGCGCTTTATGCAGTGGATACACTACTCCACTATATTGGACACTATGTTTGTGAACTCCTTACACTTAGGGAGGCTGACATTCCCACTGCATGTTAAATCAGTATCAAAAGGGTTCTGCTTCTACGTTTGAAGCAAAAAGCAAAACACTTACGTACCCTTTGGGTGTGTTTGAGAGTGAATAATGGATGTGCAAATCATGTAAAATATTCATAATCCAGTATTTACTCAAATTAAGTCAAAACATCATGTTTGAGGTCTGAGATTGGCATATGAATGCAGCATTGAAGTGTGATTTGAGAAATTTCTAAATGCGGTTGTTTGTGTAAAGTATGAAGTCACGCTTTTATTTTGTTGCCGTCATCTGCAATGCAGATTAGACCGGTCACTCACTGGAGCATACGAGAGTACATTTCTCACGGCCAAGCCCTATAGAGTCCTGATAGGTCTGCGACAATGTTTTGTAGCCATGACTCATTGTCCTCGCCCGAGGGACCCTGCTTTTGTCACCCACACAGTTAGATGGCTAAAAAATCTTTCATCTGTCAATAGACGGCTGCTCAAGGGACGGAATACATCATCCACACTACAAAGTTTATACTCAGGGAGGTGAGCTGTCAATTCTACAAGCGCAACCTCTTTTTTAAAACGATTTCTTTAAGTCGAATAATGCTAATTATTTGCGATTGGCAAATACACTTTGCACTGTTTATCGTTGCTTTCTGCATCATGAAACCATCAGCTTTCTTAGCTGCGATTTAAATTAACAAGCCGATCAGTCATGCTAGCGAAGTACTACTGCAGTACCTCTGTCTCTCCAGAAGTCGAAATATCGTAGTAACAGTACTTGGCATCTATCGCCGGTATACAGGAGGACTAAGTGGCTACGAGTGGGATTCGGATACCATGCCGGCTAGCAGAAGTATAATAAAGAACCCTTGAGTGCCCGCGAAGTCGGTTTGATGATTTAGACATACATTTGAGGGTATCTCTTATTCGAATGAAGCTAAATTTTCAGTTAACTGGAAAACTGATTTTGAGTTTGAACCCCATGTACATTCAGCCTTCCTGCAGCGCCTTTAGCGCCTTTCATATTCCTAATTTCGTGGAGTGGTTTTGCGGTTTAAATTCACACCTGGTGCCTGTGTCTGCAGCCTGTCCAAAGTCTGGTTCGTTCTGCTTTTTCAGAGAAGTAGTTAGGTCACGTTTAAACATGTCGGTCCACGCATAGGCGAGGACGACGACTCTAGAGGTGAGAGAAGGCTCCATCTCCGTGCTGAGCTTTTGTGCTAGCTAAAGTGCATATGTATTACTGCCGCATCACGGGACAAAACGGCACTAGTCAATGATTTTTTTCCAATTTCTTTAATCTTCCGAGTTTAATGGGCACTTACTGCTAAGTTAATTTAAATCCTTCCAAATTGTATTTAATTATTCGTGCAAATGTCTCCTTTGCCAGTGGATATTGCAAATTAATGCAGCGAAATGGGCTCGAAAGTGCTGTACCATGTTTCACTCCCATCCTCTTTCGAATAATAGAAAATATCTTAGTCCAACCAATTCGGCTAACTTGTGAGCAGAAGGCAAGGTATTCAACCAATCTTCAAGGAGAGCAATATCGAATTTGAAAGCTGCCTTTGCCCATCTGCCTCAGAAATGGATAATTTTAATTTAGTCAGCATTAGTACTTAACCCATTCACCAATTCCTCTTTATACTTTAAAGGCCTTGCACTGGCTGCGCTGTCAAGTAAGGAGCAGAGCTAAACATGAATGACGTTTTAATTATCTGCTCTTTTGGTTCCTGCGGACTGTTTGAGGGAGCGCGGGATTGCTTAATTTATAGCAAACAAGGAATTAATGTACTTGAAATATCTAGATAGGGAGGGTGGCATTTCTTACCTAAGCCTTTCTTAAGGCATAGTCATATGAATATAGATGGGCATTAGGAGTCTACTTTAAAAACACCTAATTACCATAATCCAATAGAAAATTTTCCAACTTTTTCACCTTTTCTTTTGCATGCAATTATCTAATGCCAAAAATGTGATTTTCACCTACGGAAACGTTATCTGGGGAATAGAGAGTAGGCAGAGGAGGCAGTACCTCCTTATCCTTCTTCCTTTGCTGTAAAAGGAATTTCCTTTAAGGCCAAGAATGAGAGATTGCGTGTAAAGAGGACTCTCTTCCTGGTGTATAAGTAAATCCTACTGCTCCTCAAAAATGACTTACTGCGCAGCAATATTAAGCCATCCTTTTTGCATCCCCATCTCACCCACTTAATCATGCAGCATTGGCTTAAAAGTGATTACAAGCAGACAATGGCAGGATCGATTACACACCATCACACCTCAGTAACCACTTCGCGGCACTTTTTGTCAGTTGCAAATAATCCACCAAGCCCATCCCATCTTACGGAGATGTTGAATGAGAAGAGAACCAAATGCCGATTGTCATCTGCTGATGCATAGAAAATGAAAAGCATTTGTGAGGCACAAAAAATAAAAATCAAAAACTGCACAGATTATAAACCAGGTAAAAGGTAGTTTATAAATCAAGAATGCTCAGAATCATCGACCAAGTTAACATAAATCTGTACATTGAGGCAATTCCATGTAAGGAATGCTGGGTAGATGGAAAGGGGATTAGCAATTAAGAGGAAAGCTTATATTCAATGCACTGACCCTTTCAAATAGTACATGGCCAGCGATGATTAAGTGACGGGGGCTTAGCACACCCATACACATAAGTAGCAGCCTTAGTTATCTAAGATTCGTAAAGAACATAGAGTCATTTGGGTACTACCCATTAGAAATTGAGTTAGCTTTCTGACCACTAAAGGCCTGCAAATCCTCTGGGACATTTTTATACTCATGTGGCGGTTATGATACGCAAAGCGACGTTCCATCAAAGCGATACCATCAACAATTTTAATTAACTTTTCACATTCCGATTTTTAAATGGTATAAAACTACTACTTTCGGGAGGACTAAAGGAGAAAACCAACACCGAAACCAAAGTATTATGTATCCTTAGTAATAAAGTTACCGTTTCAACAATCACCTCAATTCTTTTGTTGTCTCATGAATTTACCAAATTGGCTTCCATTAACTAAAAAATTGTGCGTGTACTCAATTCCTTTTATTTACATGGACCCGCATTTTCTGCAATTTGAATAGTTATCTTGATCTCGTAGCGTGCTCCTAAAGCTACTTCCTCTAATAGTCTATCAGCCCGTCTGTGCATTTTTTGCTAGTTTTGTGTAGACCTGTCATTTTATGAAGCCATGCAAAGCGGAGAGGAAACGCAAGTCAAGCTGGTGGTGTTGATGGAGGTAGTATACCTACCAGATCAAATCTAGTGGTTATCTAGATTTATTTGCCTGTACAAAAAGTCAATTATCACCTGTCTTGGATAAATGGTCTATTAAAGCCGTGCCAACTTTTGAATATAATCAGATTTACACAATTTGCAGATGAGCAGCTAACGGAAAAAAATTAAGACAGGGGTCATTTTAAAGCCTTTATTTGTGAGGCTGTGCCGCTTCTACATTCTTAGTAAATCTACGTAAACGTGAATGTCAATTGTTTAGGAATGGTTATGGGAATAACTTAACACAAGGAAATGTTTGTAGAAGCTACTCTGAGGCATCTACTTTTAAAATTGGTTGTTAATAAATAACGAATAGTGTTCAGTGAATAATGATGGTGCCGATCAGAAGAGAAATAGGTAAAGTGATTGTCGGATGGAGAGTGAATAAATGGATAAGTGGGTACGAGATAAATGCGCTCGTGTAGAGCGCCGGCCCTTTCAGTCAGTACAACGTTATCCAGACTATGCGCAGCGGCTGGCCTAACTAAAGTAATTGCACTTTAGCTGGAATTACCAAGATATGCCCTTGAATTTCGCAATCTAAAATTCTTCCGTTTTTAAGGAGGCTTATGATAAAATTTGCCTCGCTAAATCAAAATATGATATGACTTTTGCGCCTCCTGTTTAAAAATGCACTATACTGCTTAGATAGAAAATCATACAACCCATCTCGCAGTTTCTGGTGGTGTCTTCTGGGTTCGTTAGGGAGTAAAAGGATTACAACTGATAAAAGATATTTATTTTTTGGTAGTTTTCTAAAACACTATCAACTTTTTGTTTTTGAGATTTGAGAATGGCTAATAAACGCTACACTGACATGCATTTTATAACCCTTGCTTAACTATCCATATGTTTTGACTTAATATATTTGATGCATTTTAAGTGCTGGGTGAATGGTATCTCTTCGCTACATAAATGTCGGCTTTTGTCAGGCAAATTAGGTTAATCGTAAAATGGAGATGGTTATGGGTGCAATTTTCACAATTAGATTTTATAAAACGGTTCATGCCTGCCTTATTATCCTGTCCTGAGAGGCTACGGGCAGTGCTTGCAGTCCATGCTGACTAGTGGAAGTACAATGATGGAGCCATGAGTGCACGCGTAAAAAGATCTCCGTTTTAGATGAACAAATAAAATATTACACTTTCCGATGAAAGAGGATTTACATTTAGCATTTGGAATTTCTATTTGATTTTGAGTATGAACTTGCGTGCAATTTCATGCTTTCTGCAGCACGTCCAACACCTTTCAAACCCCTGGTTTTAGTGGAGCAGTTCCGCTCTATGGAGGGACGAGTGGGAGAGATTCTGTGCTTGTCGGCTTGTACTTAGATTACTGACACACCATGAAATGGAACTACGTCACTTACTGAACTTTTGCTTTTTTGCTGAACCTTTCGTGTACCATGAGTACCTGTTGCTAAACGAATTTATAACCTTCTTAATTATTCCAAGTCTTTTTATAATTGTTCCCTTTACTAGCCAGAATTTCAAGGCAAAGCCAATATAAATTTCTATTTGCACGAAACTTAACTTCCTGTAAAAAAGGTTTTGCTATTCACATGTACTTCAAGGGGAGCATCCTAAAGTTAAATGTTCTTTTTCATTAGAATTATAAATTTGATATCTTTGCAATGATTAAAGAAATATGCCAGCTGTCTTAAACAAAGCAATTTCACGTGACAGTCTATTTGCTCTGATATAATAAGAGGTGCTTTAAAAGGTGTCACATGCAGCAAAAATAATTTGTGGTCGTAACGTGCTCACTTGAGGCACTGTAGCATTGCCATCGCGAATGAAGGGATAAAGCAACAGCCTACTGCGAGCTTAGAGCTCGCTTAGGAGTATAATTGTGACAAATGAAAATTAACTTAAGCACATCTGATTTTGACCTTTCGGTCTTAGAAAAAGAACTTGTCCAAACGCGTGACTAATCGTGCCCACTCACTATCGGCCAACGATAGCATCACATATCGCTCCTAACACTGTCACTTAAAAGGGGAATGAAACATCTGCACTTCGCGATTAGAACAGAATGTGCTTGGAAATAGAGGTCAATGCGTACGAAACATGCAAACCTTGACGGCATCTATTGTGCTGGTACCAACCATTCACCACGGCATCTAGCTCAGTGAACTTTAAATCTGGACGTCAAACGCCAAGTTCCAAATAGACGCTTACCTCTGCGAATTTAGACATGAGCCAAAACACTCCGTGCAATTAAGAGAGGCAGATTTCACAGTAATATACACCACCCTGAGAAATTTGCACACTTTAAATGCCAGGACGACTGATGTTGGTCGGCACGGCTAATGGGCGTTACTACGTAAGAGCAGATCCTAACCACCCAAGTTGCAAGAATAAATATCCCTAAATATCCGTACACATTTTACTTAGCATCTAAGGAAATCACCAAGGGGTGAAAACATGTAGATTCTCCTTCAATGATGATGTGGAGCCAGTTACATAAGAACGCTGCAGTCCTTCTGAAAACCTTCTCTCACGCTATTTTTCCAGATAGCAATTAAGATCTACTGCTAACTTTCCCCGTCAAATGTTACCTTCCCCATATTTAGAACAAAATACCCAAATTTGGTCGTTTGGCGTAAACCATCTGCGAAATGTTTGGGTTCTTGCAGGACACGAGGCCTTTCTTTGAGTGCACTTTTTACTAACCAGTACGTATGACTGCTTTGGATTTCGTGATGTTTAGATGAAGCAGGCGTACCAGAATATGTTTTCTGGTAAAGTCAGATTAGGATCTTGCTTTTGATGACTCCGGCTAATGTTAAGGTCAACCTGTTCCACCCTGTTCACAGCCGGGTTGCTTATTGCTACACAGGCTGTGCCTAACAAAGGCATATTTTTAAACTATGAATGCTATGCGTAAATTTTAGCCTGGTACCTCTGTTTAAAGGACTAATAATAGTGGTAGAACAATTTCATTAACTAACTGCAAAAACGTTTCGCCTTCTCATTTCATGCTAATGTTTTCGGTCCGTGATTAGATGAAAAATGACAGGCAGTGTGCTAATTGGGAGCTATGTGAGGAAAAGACGCAGGAAATTGAAAATTTATAAATTAGTGACCATAGAATTGACACAAAAGCAATATTTAACTAAAAAATTCAGTAAGACTTCTACATTTGAATGAACTTAAACAATGGGTAATTAATGTGCTAGAATTTAACTAATAAAATTGTCCTTCAGGTTATATTCCTTCAAAAGGTGAACAAACTGGTCAAGATATCCCCTATTTGCGTGACACCTAGGCCATTGGCGATTTCAGGTGTTTAACTGTAAATAAACAAAGTCCCTCATCTCCTGTTTGCTTTTAATCTGCTCTAATGAATTTAAAGTTAGTAATAACGCAGTATTTGAGAATGCAAACCCAAGAATAGGCTATGCCAAACACTGAATTAACTACCAAATTTAAGGCTTTTTATTAATTGAATTCGTCAATTTCACATCTATGCTGAGTTGTTACATACCCTAACATTATGCCAAAATGGTGCTCTTTGACACCACATCCGGTCTTCCTATATAATCCGAAAACTGGAATACATGGCAGCACGGGTTGGTAAGAGAAGTCCTCTGACACCATTCTTGATTTTTCCAGGATAGCGTTTGTTCTAAAACCCGAAGATGGTTTGAGAGACATAAAATAGCAACGGTTGCGCCGGTGAATACATATGAGAGCTTAAGGAGTATGACGGGGACAAACTCTCCACAAACAGGTGTAAGTGCCGATAATTTAACGCCTATTTAATTTTAAATAATTTTAAGCTCTTCAATTCTTAAATTACTGCCACTGATGTCTGCAACTTCTACACAATAATAATAGGCTTATTAAATTTCCAGTGGATAACCTTTCCCTGTATCTTTAATCGGCTTTTCTAATTAAATCCCATTCAAACAAATTCGTAGGCAGAAGAAGATTTTTACCAAATGGAACTCGGCTAGCTAAATGTCGTTCAATGATATTTTAGGACATCCTGCTATCTCTGTACAGAACTGATGATACTACGCAGTTGCCGGTTAAAATAACGCAGTATCAAGGCTGATAGAACAATTCTTGGTCATAATTACCATGGATGCATTGAACGGGCGTTCGCCTGTGTAATCACGAACACTATCGAGACTGAAAGGGTGTAGTCACAAGATGGGCCTCCTAGAAAAGGAGGTCTACAATGGTGACAACGTGAGTGTCCAAGGTGTATGGCGAGTAGATGCGTATCTGCTGTTGGGGCGACTAGAGCTCCAGAATGCTCACTATTCACACATATAACACTCTGAGTGGCCTTGACCTCAACAGAACTACAAGTCAAAATGATGATGTCAACTAAAGAGAGGCCAACGAGAATGTGCACCATGAAGTAAATAAGAATATCTGAGAATAATTTTGCACAGGAATTGCATGAGAGTTGAAATGCAAATGCTCTTATGAGGCTGTAGATACTCTCCTGTGAGTTAGGAGACAGTAGGCTTGCACACACGCCACCTGAAAAAGTCTCTGTGGAAGTAATCAGGTGAATGCTCTCACATCTGTCATTTGAAGATTATAAATGACTCTAAAGTTACAAGTTTGTTTTCAGTTCACTTGTCAAGAGGACGAGTACGTCGTTTTTGTCCCTCATTGATCGAAACACTTTCCCATACTTCTAAGCAAAGCATTAATTCATTCACAGAAAACTGCAATCGTTATGTTCGGGTGTAGCAGATTGTTGATTCAATTTACCAAGGGGAGCCTACAAGCGGAGAAGATGCTCCTGTGTAAATACTTCGGTTCTTTCCTTTGAACATTCTAGAAGGCTTCAGAAGCCTCGCTTCCGTCTAGTAGGTTGAAGTTATGTACTGAAAGGCTTAAAAATGTGACTAGTAAACCACTCCGTCTTCTCCTTCTGTGACTTTTTATCAGTTTTACCTGTACCATTCCTTAGTAACAACATTCAGCTCAAAGTTCTCGCATCAGCTGTATTCTAAACAAAAAACAAGGCAGAATTCAAGCCTACACACACAGCGGAATTTGTAATAAAATACCTCTCTACGAATACTTTGCTCAGTCAACTGGTTAAATCAACTAAAGCATTGAGGCACGAGTTAGTTAGCCCACAATCACGGGCGAAAAAGAACAGTTGGCTTAGCCTTAATTGCCTCCCTCCACCAAAAGATCGGCAAGCGGCAGAAATCCTATTCTTGAAAAAAACTGGGAAGAAAACTTCTCCAACTAGTGAGCAAACTAAGTGAATTTATTTCATTACCTTGCGGTCAATTAAATGCAATACGTATGTTGCTTTAAAAGCACTGATTGCTTAAGAAATTGGATTTTAGAGGGTAGCATTCCAAACTGGTACATAACATTAGCTTTTCCATGTGATGTTATATCCCAATTAATAGTTTAAGAAATTTGGTAATTGCAAATTATTTTCTCATTTGGCAGCGCTTCCTTTTCAACACCTGAAGTGCTAAATTCTCTCTCCTTCGAATAAGTTGTGCTTCTTTTCATTTAATCAGCAGATAAAATTTATAAGTTGTTAAATTTTGTTTTTGTAAAACTTACACATGCTGAAGAAATGCCACCCTCATCGGAAAGGATTTTATAAGAGGTGTGAAGCATGTGCCCTTTTCCCTGTAAAGCACCTCACAAGTAGTGTCTGTTACGTTCCTTCTCTCCACTTTGCTGACCTTAGCACTCTCCGCAAATGGAGACATGTACACGGTTTTGCGGGTGACTCACATTTTTATAACGGCACTACCACCATTGCATTCGGAGAGGACTACGCTACGCTATTGCAATCCTGTTAGACACATTTGCTTATAAAATTCCACTGACTTGTTCGTAACCTGTTCCTTATAAATGCTTTATCTTTGCTTACCCTTTGGCAATGAAATCTTGCTGATTAAATTAAGCTCTTCGGTGCAAAGTAATTAAATGATCTATTAAAGAGAGGAAGTACGATCCATTGCTGTTTCGTGATGGTAGGTTTCTATGATGAGCACATAATCACAGCACTAATTATGAGAGCAGTAGGGGTTTGTAACTAGCTGTTTCAATATGCCATTCAATATGACATTTCTCTTTCTGCTTAATATTTGTATAAGGAGCAGAAAGATGAATGAAAAGACTTCAGATTTGATGCCTTCAATGCATTGGTCTGGAACGCATCTAGAAGTACGATGCTGTAGTACACGAGCGCCCCCATCTCTCATGTAATTTTGTTCATTTATCTAATGACTCTTAGACATAAAAAGGGTGTTGGCACTTGTAAAGTGCATCATACTGCCGATTCAGCAATCCACTTTACGTCGTCATAAGTGAGAGCAAAGAAATTGAAGTAATCTTTGCAATAGTTGATTTTAAGCCATTCGCTTTGAGGACTGACTGTTTTGACTCGAGCACTTTATATCACTCTAAGCCTTTAATTTTTACAATGTATAATTTGCAAGTTCTTAAAATTAATCCTCAAATTCAATCGGTTAATTGGCAGATCAACCTCACTGTCACCTTCTTACTGGTAGCAGGCGGAGGCTACTTCCTTTGTGCTATTAAAAAGACCCTACCTCCAAGTCCTAGAAAACATGAAAAGATTAAGATAGCGAATCCTCTCTTAAGGAGTAAACGTTGAAGCCGACAAATGATGTTTGGAATGGGTTTCTACTTGTTTAGGAATAAAACACGACATTTACCTCCAAAAAGTATTGTCTTGTTGCACACTTCACATTCATCCTTAGCTCAACGATATACAACGTAGTAGAAGACACCAGTAATCCTTTTTCTAGTTCCGCCACTAAGAACACATACCTTTAGCGGAACTCGATACTTGGAAGCGCTAATCATACCCACAGTGGATAGAATTACGGGTAGACAGCACTTTTCCTACTGGGAATTTGTGGCAGTTCCTTAGAGTCTCCACAGACACTTTTAGTGGACTAAACACCAGGATCACCAGAAAACCCGATCAAGCATAGGAGGTCCTCTGCAGTAGCTGTTTGTGAATGCTTGCTTAAGTAGGCGCATATCCCTCCAAGCAGAACGAAATTCTGGCAATGCCTATGCTCTTTTCAAACTATTCTCTCATATTGGCATGCACTCAAAGCTGAAGCAAAACACAATTTCCCTGGCACTTTATATGTTCACTTTCTTTTACCTCATCCTAGACTTGAGTGGCAATATCGTTTTATGATTGCCAATAAATCAGAGCTAGAAATGCACCCATCGAAAAGTTCTGCAGAATTCTCAAACCCCAATATATTTGGGATAAATGCTAGTGGCATAAATGCCAGCAGCAAATTGACAATTAAATTATTCGATCCTGCATTCTTCCCCTCTGATTCTTTTCTTTTCTTTGGTAGTGAAATAAAAATTCGAATCACAAAGAAGTGTACAAAACTGACAAGAAAAAAGCATGGTGATAATATGTTTCTTGAGTGAATATTCGTTTTAATTCTCATTTGGCTAACAAGTCAATTAAGTGTTTGTCTTATTGCTTCCGTTGGACAGCACAATCTTTGAGCAGCACCATTATAGCCTCATCTTTGCACCACTTATACGCTACATGCTCTGTTCTTTTATTACGCCTCATTGCATGTTTATGGAAATTTTGGAGAGCTGTAGAATACTTTTTGTTCGAAAATATTGTCTGTCCTATTTACTAATACTGCTCTGCCATTGCTTTTACACTTACCAACGCAGACGCATCCGTGTCAAGATGAGGCGTTTTATTCTTGGATATCATGCTCGAGGCTCACTACCTCTTTGGTGGTAACTTTCGTATACTCTGAGCTAAACAAGAACAGCTCAATCCATTTTCTATCACCATTAAGACCTAAGGTGCCAAAAACACAGTGACACTAAGAATACTGTGTTCTGACAAAATAGCTTTTTAAAAAACGGCATAATTAGGCATTTTGACAAGTAATTTTGCTTTTATTTGCGATGTCTTCCAGGCTAAAATAGACCCCGACGTCCCATTTCATCAATTCTTATTTGACAGCTGCATGCTAATTGTTCACTCGACTACAAATCTACATTAATAATGTAAAAGGTTTATAGTGTAGAATTTGAATTCACTTTTGCTGTTGAGTGATGGCTAGAGGGTATTTGGTGGCGGTAAGCATAAGCAGCTGCTAGTCTATCAAAAAAAGCTTGAAACGTTTGGCATTTTGCTTCTGTAAAAGCAACTGTAGGTACCCGTACAGTCAAACACAATTCAACTAGCTGCAGAACTACGCCGAATATTTTGTGGATAATTATTAAACTCTTACCTTAATAATAACATTTACCGTTAACCAGACTAAGAAGTGGCAGTCAAATGTACATCGTTTAATGAACAAATGCAGAGACACGTTTAATGTAGAGCAAGCACAGTGGCATGTATCAGAATAGTACACATCGAGGAAAGTTCTCGGTCAGGTCAAGTTTGTTGGGAAATCCGGTTTTAACTTAATTGGATTAGTTTAACAGATTCGAATGCTTGAATACCACATCCATAGTGTATCGGTGCATGTATCTCTTTAGCGTACAACATGTAGAGTCATGTAAAGTACACTGCAAAGGATGGAGATGCATTACTCTAGTCGTATTTTCGAATTTCCCTTAGCTAACTTCGTTAATGTATATGTATATAGTGTTTGCACCCAATTTGACCTGATTTTAGTGCCAAATTAACCGTAGAACATTTTTATTGTAATGATCTTGATTTGAATGGGATGTCAAACCAGATAAATTTTTATCGCCTCTGTTTCTGGCACCATCCTTGAAGCACCACTCTTCAATCAATTCAATTGGATTGACCACTCTCTAGCATTTTTATTTGATGGCACGGAAGTTGTCTAAGGAACCACGCAACTTGTAGCTTCTCCAGTGGAGATGCTGGCTGTCAAATTAGTGTCAGAGGACATCAAGCACAAATTTGGATCTCATAGTCTACAGAGTGCGTTTAATTGCTGCCCTTTTTGGACAGGAAAAGAGCAGAGCCTTAAAGTTCATTAAAACGGTGAGTACGCCATATTGCACACTTTATTTAGTTCTGCTTGTACATAAATGCCTCAGGCGATGGTGGACATACAAAACACTCGTTTCAATAATAGTACTATACATCTCCATCTGCCGTTTGACTAAGTCATTTAGCCATATAATTTTGCACGAATTTAATTGAAAAATTTTGCCATCTTTTCGGGTTTAATGAAAAATCATTTCAAATGGCATAGAATATTTTACAAAATAACAAGTCGTGTAATTTACTTTTATTGACACATTTATAAAAAAAACAAGTTAAGAGGTTGACAAAATCAAAAGCATCGCAGAGACCTTTGTTCCTTCTGAGCACCCCATTAGTTGACCTCCTGCACCATTCCCGCATATGGTTGTTTGATTTAGAAAAAAATAGTACACTTGTATTTGTAAAAGTGTTTTAAAATAAAAATTTAGTTTAGAGTATTGTAACATTGTCTGAACAGGGCCAAAACCAGACAGCTGGCTGCTTACCCATTCTGCTCACCTCAGCAGCAACGTGTTTTTGTGACTGTCACAGTTGCCTGCCACTACAAAATGCGGTGAACCACGCTTCCCATCCTCAGTAAGTCACACCGTCAATTTACATAAAGGTGACTCATTAACTTTATGATTTCGTCATCAATGGAGAACCAAGGAAAGCGCATTTACAACTAGCAAGTTGTAAATAAGTTGAGCATTTTGTGGACTAGAGTCAAGCAGCGTAGTCCTTTCAGACATGGTCCTTCCTAGTGCAAACGAAAGCAAATGTTACCCACAAAACAGCGTCTTAGTCTCCTTTCAGGGGGAGGAATTACTTCAGTAGAGTGGGAGTGCCCCATTCAAATAAGTGAAATGTTGCAGGAAAGGGATGGTAGATGTAGAGAAAGAGTGTGGAACACTTTCCACTTCGATGCATATTTTTTACTGATTAATTTTCTTGAGATTACTTCTGCCCCTCCATTTACAGTAGACTCAAAAGCGCTACATTTGAATGACTGCGAGGCAACCAAATAACTTCGCGCATTTCATTGCCCAAATGAGCGTCTTCCTCACCCTTAAAAAATGAGGAAATTTTTGCCACTTGTAACCTTTGACTGAAAGCAGACCATGAGGACTTGCTCACCGGCTCTATTTTATAAGTGATGTTATAATGAGAAAATAAGGTAACATTAGCCTCTTTAAGAAGCATCATGAGAGGAATGGGTAGGACGTTGAAGCAGAAGAATTTCCTTCCCATTCACAATAGAGGACAAATCTACAAATGGACGAGTTTCGCGACATAAAATCAAGGGTAAATTACTTACATGTAACTGACTCACCTCAAAAGTGTACGAATGTACTTAGAGGAGAATCCTGGGTGACCAGAATGACCAATATTGGGTAAATGACAAAAAGAATGGTGGATATTTTAGATGGGATGAAGACTCGCAGAACTGACAGGGAGATAGATCCTGACATAGAGCTTTAGGCTGAATAGACGGATAATGTATATAAGAATCGGAATAGGATGTGCGGACAGACCGGAAAAGTGGCTAAATGACTTTGTTATGAGTGCAATCAGGAATGGACAGGTCAAGAGTCAATGTATTCAGAATAGAAAGCTGAATAGATCAAAGATGTGCTGAGCTATTAGGATGGTGCCATGCTATACCAGACTGAAAAAATCAGTCTGAGTAAATGTGAATAGCTCTAGGGTAGATTGCAAATTATTAAAGTAACGAATGGCCTTAGACATATAGGTAGGTGAAGCAGGACAAAAGAGGTAGACATGCAGGCAAATGGCTGAGCAAACACTTTAATGCACCACAGTTAATATGGTTTAATTTTTACCCTCCAAATGTTTTTGGTTACAGGTACCTCTGAAAGCAATGTTCCAGAGCACAATTCTTTGACATTTAGGTATCATCAAGAAACAGGTAATTATGTCTGCCATTTAAAAGATATGCACTTTCTTATAGGGAGTTTTTGAATATACCCCCCAGATCTTAGACTCCTGCCGTAAACGTACAGGTTGCCATTCCTCTTAGCAATGCATCCTAATCACTGTGTTGGAAAGCATATCTTCTGAAAGGAATATTATTTTCTCCTTTTACCTGTATAAGTGCACCACTATACGCCAGGCCTAAAATCATAAATCAAGATATTATGTGTCAGTGGTGCATGACGAGCCTTGCCGTGGAGGTGAAGGATGAACACCCAAGCCCCTTCTGACGGATCGAACAAGGTTTCTCATCGGTTTAGACTCATTGCCAAATGTAGGTTCCACAGAGGGAAGATATCTTCCATGGTTGGTTAACTGAGTAGAGATTAACAGCAGAGTTTACAATCCCCTTGTCTAGCCCTATTTGACTTTAAAACTCATCGTTTTTGCTTAAACTACATGATTTTGATCACGGTTTGATGATGTAAAGCCCATCTCTGCAATGCTTTACTCAGCCTAATCTTGCGTCAAAAAGCGACTGATGTAAAATGTGCTCTATATCGAAATACATATAGTTTTATTGCTACCTTCCAACTAGATCTTTCTGCGTAAGGTTCACCTTTCAGTACGCTCGATATCCAGAGGCTACAATGGGATGTGGAGCATGTACCATCCATCATAGTTACCATTCCTGTGGTCAATTGCAGCTGAAGCAAGGACTCGTAATGTCCAAATCAAAGGAGTAACCACTGAAAACCCAATGATGGTAGTCAATAGGAGAGTGATTATTTACTGACTTTGATGTACACTTAGGTGGCATGTCTCGTCAGGCTGT